>NC_083814.1:12261754-12401754 GCF_015708825.2 Lethenteron reissneri | reverse complement strand
GCTGATGATGATCGTGGTGTTGATGATGGTGATGGTGCGAATGATGATGATGTTTTCGTGGTGCTGATGATGGTGGTGTAGATGATGATGGGTCTGATGATGATGGTGGTGGTGCTGATGATGAACATTATTGTGGTGTTGATGACGATGATGGCGGTGTTAATGAAGATGATGGTGTTAATGATGATTGATGGTGCTGATGATGGTGGTGCTGATGACGATGACGGCAGCTGAAACAACGGCGCAGGTTTCTTAAATCCGATGCCCCGCCGCACTCCCACGGCCTCTGTCCGCCCAGCGGTATGAATGGCGGGGTAGAAAGAGTAGGCCAAATACACCTCCACAGAGAGGCGGCCTCCAGTGGAGGCTCTTCCGCCAGCAGACGCGTAAGGAGCCACAGACGAGCACGAAGGCACCACGTGGCAATCCGGCACCAGACGCCCCCCCCCCTTCCCAAGCTCTGCGGTCCCTTCCATATATCAAGATTGTATTGGCCGATCGGTGAGCGTTGACTCGCGCGTGCGAGGGGGAGCAACACGCTAACCCCCCCCCCCCCCACACGGAGCCGGGACACGCGGAGTCCACGTGTGATGCAGTACCGCCGTCTCGTGGCCGAGTCGGGTATGGCGATTCCTAGACCCGAACCCGCGGGGCAGCGAGTGAGCTGCACCACAGCGTGTGTGCGGTGACCCACCAAGACTGCCTGCACAGCGCGGTGTGACAGATAGCAGCCACGTGCAGCAACACAACCACCACCACCACCACTCAGTGCAGCAGCACAACAACCACCACCACTCAGTGGTGCAGCAACACAACCACCACCAGTGGTGCAGCAACACAACAACCACCACCACTCAGTGGTGCAGCAACACAACCACCACCACTCAGTGGTGCAGCAGCACAACCACCACCACCAGTGGTGCAGCAGCACAACCACCACCACCACCACTCAGTGGTGCAGCAACACAACCACCACCAGTGGTGCAGCAACACAACCACCACCACCAGTGGTGCAGCAACACAACCACCACCACTCAGTGGTGCAGCAGCACAACCACCACCACCAGTGGTGCAGCAGCACAACCACCACCAGTGGTGCAGCAGCACAACCACCACCACCACCACTCAGTGGTGCAGCAACACAACCACCACCAGTGGTGCAGCAACACAACCACCACCACTCAGTGGTGCAGCAACACAACCACCACCACCAGTGGTGCAGCAGCACAACCACCACCACCACCAGTGGTGCAGCAGCACAACCACCACCACCACCAGTGGTGCAGCAACACAACCACCACCACCACTCAGTGGTGCAACAACACAACCACCACCACCATCAGTGGTGCAGCAGCACAACCACCACCACCAGTGGTGCGGCAGCACAACCACCACCCCCACCACTCAGTGGTGCAGCAACACAACCACCACCACTCAGTGGTGCAGCAACACAACCACCACTCAGTGGTGCAGCAACACAACCACCACCACTCAGTGGTGCAGCAACACAACCACCACCACTCAGTGGTGCAGCAACATTGCAGAGACGTCCACGCTCACTGTATCAGAATCTTTATTTCTTTTGTAGGAATCCGATGAGCTATGAAGCTTTTTGTCACAGAGTGCAAAGTATAGGAAATGTAAACAAATCGCTTAAGAATAAACACATACACACACAAATAAAACTAAACTCCGTTTGCTTGTTATCCTGCCAGGTGAAGCCCACCGAGGTATGAGCAGTAACCTTCCTTCTTTCTCTTCTCAAGAAGCGACGGTTCGAAGACAAAGCGTCTTTGAGTCTTTGTCGAGTCGTGGAAATCTACGGCTGCGACCCCTCGTCAAAGCGAACCTCGGGGGGGCTTCACAACACCGATTGCTCGAGTGTTGGAACCGCCTCGACCCGGCCCCTGTCCGGCTGGCCTCACCGCAGCAATTCCACTGCTGGATGATAACAAAACAAAAATTCCGCCTGAGAACGGCCGCCCGCTTGTGTTGCGATCGAAACGTCGTGGTTTCTTTCATTTTTCTACCTACGGTCAACAAGTCGCAGGGTCACACTTTTTAAAAATTTGGGTATTTATACTCTGGTTCTTTCGGTAAAGTCACGTAGGTAAAAATAATAAAATAAACTCATAATACAAATAAAATAAAAAATGAAAATAACTAAATGAAAGTGATTTGATTTAGTTATTTTCATTTTTATAATTTAAATGTTTTTCTTTATTTTCACCTACGTGACTTTACCGAAATAACAAAAGAGTATGGATTCCTGCAGTCACGAAAGCTTCAAATCAAGATTGATTTGAAGCATGTTTCATTTTCAAAATGGTAATATGGTTTTAGGGGGGGGGGCAGAGCTTTGTGATGTCATATTTGAGGGGGGTCTTACTTTTTGTGACGCCGTGTGACGAGAGGGGGAGAGGGGGTAAAAAATCGGCCAAAATGGGTCTCTGTGTGAGTCTATGGATCTCTGTGTGAGTCTATGGGTCCATATATGAGTATATGGGTCTCTATACGAGTCTATGAGTCTCTGTGTGAGTCTATGGGTCTCTGTGTGAGTCTATGGGTCTCTGTGTGACTTTATGGGTCTTGTGAGTCTATGGGTCTTTATGTGTGAGTCTATTGGTCTCTGTGTGAGTCTATGGGTCTCTGTGGGAGTCTATGGGTCTCTGTGTGAGTCTATGGGTCTCTATGTGTGAGTCTATTGGTCTCTGTGTGAGTCTATGGGTCTCTGTGGGAGTCTATGGGTCTCTGTGTGAGTCTATGGGTCTCTGTGTGAGTCTATGTGTCTCTGTGTGAGTCTATGGGTCTCTATGTGAGTCTATGGGTCTCTGTGTGACTCTATGTGTCTCTGTGTGAGTCTATGGGTCTCTGTGTGAGTCTATGGGTCTCTATGTGAGTCTATGGGTCTCTATGTGAGTCTATGGGTCTCTGTGTGAGTCTATGGGTCTCTGTGTGAGTCTATGGGTCTATATGTGAGTCTATGGGTCTCTATGTGAGTCTATGGGTCAATATGCGAGTCTATGGGTCTATATGTGAGACTATGTGTCTCTGTGTGAGTCTATGGGTCTCTGTGTGAGTCTATGTGCCTCTGTGTGAGTCTATGGGTCTCTGTGTGAGTCTATGGGTCTCTGAGTCTATGGGTCTCTGTGTGAGTCTATGGGTCTCTGTGGGAGTCTATGGGTCTCTGTGTGAGTCTATGGGTCTCTGTGTGAGTCTATGTGTCTCTGTGTGAGTCTATGGGTCTCTATGTGAGTCTATGGGTCTCTGTGTGACTCTATGTGTCTCTGTGTGAGTCTATGGGTCTCTGTGTGAGTCTATGGGTCTCTATGTGAGTCTATGGGTCTCTATGTGAGTCTATGGGTCTCTGTGTGAGTCTATTGGTCTCTGTGTGAGTCTATGGGTCTCTGTGGGAGTCTATGGGTCTCTGTGTGAGTCTATGGGTCTCTATGTGTGAGTCTATTGGTCTCTGTGTGAGTCTATGGGTCTCTGTGGGAGTCTATGGGTTTCTGTGTGAGTCTATGGGTCTCTGTGTGAGTATATGTGTCTCTTTGTGAGTCTATGGGTCTCTATGTGAGTCTATGGGTCTCTGTGTGACTCTATGTGTCTCTGTGTGAGTCTATGGGTCTCTGTGTGAGTCTATGGGTCTCTATGTGAGTCTATGGGTCTCTATGTGAGTCTATGGGTCTCTGTGTGAGTCTATGGGTCTCTGTGTGAGTCTATGGGTCTATATGTGAGTCTATGGGTCTCTATGTGAGTCTATGGGTCAATATGCGAGTCTATGGGTCTATATGTGAGACTATGTGTCTCTGTGTGAGTCTATGGGTCTCTGTGTGAGTCTATGTGCCTCTGTGTGAGTCTATGGGTCTCTGTGTGAGTCTATGGGTCTCTGAGTCTATGGGTCTCTGTGTGAGTCTATGGGTCTCTGTGGGAGTCTATGGGTCTCTGTGTGAGTCTATGGGTCTCTGTGTGAGTCTATGTGTCTCTGTGTGAGTCTATGGGTCTCTATGTGAGTCTATGGGTCTCTGTGTGACTCTATGTGTCTCTGTGTGAGTCTATGGGTCTCTGTGTGAGTCTATGGGTCTCTATGTGAGTCTATGGGTCTCTATGTGAGTCTATGGGTCTCTGTGTGAGTCTATGGGTCTCTGTGTGAGTCTATGGGTCTATATGTGAGTCTATGGGTCTCTATGTGAGTCTATGGGTCAATATGTGAGTCTATGGGTCTATATGTGAGACTATGTGTCTCTGTGTGAGTCTATGGGTCTCTGTGTGAGTCTATGTGCCTCTGTGTGAGTCTATGGGTCTCTGTGTGAGTCTATGGGTCTCTATGTGAGTCTATGTGTCTCTGTGTGAGTCTATGGGTCTCTGTGTGACTCTATGTGTCTCTGTGTGAGTCTATGGGTCTCTGTGTGACTCTATGTGTCTCTGTGTGAGTCTATGGGTCTCTGTGTGACTCTATGGGTCTCTGTGTGACTCTGTGTGTCTCTGTGTGAGTCTATGTGTCTCTGTGTGAGTCTATGTGTCTCTGTGTGTCTACGGGTCTCTGTGTGACTCTATGGGTCTCTGTGTGAGTCTATGGGTCTCTGTGTGACTCTATGGGTCTCTGTGTGACTCTATGTGTCTCTGTGTGAGTCTATGTGTCTCTGTGTGAGTCTATGTGTCTCTGTGTGAGTCTACGGGTCTCTGTGTGACTCTATGGGTCTCTGTGTGAGTCTATGGGTCTCTGTGTGACTCTATGGGTCTCTGTGTGACTCCATGTGTCTCTGTGTGAGTCTATGTGTCTCTGTGTGAGTCTATGTGTCTCTGTGTGAGTCTACGGGTCTATGTGTGACTCTATGGGTCTCTGTGTGAGTCTATGGGTCTCTGTGTGAGTCTATGTGTCTCTGTGTGAGTCTTTGCGTCTCTCTGCGATTCTCTCTAATCGAGGAGGCTTCAAAGTTGGGCTACAAATAAATGCGCACAGGACAAAAAGCTACGTGCAATGGAAAACACATCAGAGTCCGTGTGCCCAGAGCAGTCACTGAAGGCGGATCAGGATCAAGAATAGAAAACTGAGATTAGTAGTAGCATTGGCCTTGGATGATAACATAAAATCACCACATTCCGTTGAGATGTATTTTTGTTTTTCCGGGCAGAGTGATGTCTGTAAAGATGTTGTTTCCCCCCATTGCGCTATGATTGCTTCAACTTCCGTGCCGGGAGATGGAATTTACCCGACGACCTTTGCATTGGGTGTCACCGTGGCGAGATGTTGACTACCTTGCCTGGTCTGCAGGAGGATCGTGGGTTCGATCCCGACCCTGACGCCTGCTGCTGTATATTCGGAGTTTGCGTGTCTTTCTCTCTCTCCCTGTGGTCGCGTGGATTTTTCTCCGGGTCCTGCGGTTTTTTTCCATCCACATTTAGAATCCACATCACGCGTTTCAGAGTATTTGGCTGCAATACGTTGTCCACGTGATGATGATGAGCCACTTCGCTGGGCTTATCATTTGCGATGGGCACGTCGCTTCTGACTAAGAGCTACGTAGCTCAGTGGGGCCTTACCCGGTAAAAGAACAAAAAGTTGTTGAAATACTGTAGCAGTTCAATGTGCTCAAATCCAATGTACTCAAAAAGTTCACAATTTCAAGTCCAATGTGCTCACCGCCACAGAGCCGCTGTTCGTGGAGGGCTCAACACTCATGCCTTGGCTATTCAGCTATTGGTGGAAATTCCATGTTCTCGTGGCGAGGACTCGCCTGTCGTCTTTTTCCCACCGTGAGATTCCTCATTTTACCAACCGCCAGAGAGATGATGGGCTGAGTCTGCTCGTGAACTTAAATTCTCACGACGAGAGCCCGACTTCTCCCTCTCTCTCTCGAGGTATCGAGCCTAGCCAGGCGTCTCGGAAGAGTTTCCATCACTCACACTTTACCCCACCGCGTGCAACCTGCCCACCGGCTACCTGTGGTCTGCACTCACGGCTGCCGCTCCGGGAGAACGATGCGAGCCGGCGACCTCTGTCTAAGGCTTGTAAGTCCACTGGTGCTAAGCGAGCATCCTTAGTGTTTGTGCATCGTGGGGAGCGGTGGTGTAACGCGTAGCGCTGCGCTACAAACCCCACCAGGAGACCCGCGTTCGATTCCCGCTCACGGTCAGCGCCGGTGACGATTATCTGAATCGGTCCTGGGCCTCCTCCCCTAGGTCGACTCAGCCTCAAATGAGTACCCGGTACGGTGTGCATACATTGCCACGAGGGGATACAAAGGCGGCCGGGCGTGGTGCTGGCCACCTACCTCCTCGTGTGCCGTACCAGCCTTCATAGGTGTAACTCGCTAACAGCACTTGCCCCAACAGTCTGTTCAGGCTACACGGGGGGGTCTTTGTTCCGTGTCTTCTCGGCGTGGTGCTGGCGGCGGTGGCTAACAACAACAACAACATTCGCCCTCGCGGGGTGTTGAAGGTTATCTGGTGGGTCCCTTTGTCGTGCGGTGCCTGTCCACACGTGAGAATGACCCTAAGAAGTTCAACATACCTCGCGTGGAAGCGAAACAACAACAACAGCAGCAAAACCTTGGTGCCGAGAAACGAAAAGGGAAGTTTGGCGTGGCGGCGATGGTGGCGGTGGTGGGGTGGTGGCTGTGGTGTTGTTGGTGGTGGTGGCGATGGTGGCGGTGGGGAGAAACACAAAGTGTGCCGAGTCAGAACCCGCAGATACAGACTGGACGACACTTTCAGTTCGTCCCACTGGAGGAATCCGATGAGCTATGAAGCTCTTATTTTCGTCACAGATGTTCAGTAGGGGACGGAGTCGGCAAGTGGCAACAACAGGCGATGCTCACGAGCGGAGACGCTGCTCCTCTCCAGCGTGGGCAAGTGTCCAAGTTGTCCAATTTTCAGGGTTTATTTTGTTCAACCAGCTGACAACTCGCATTTGCTGGGGTGACTTGGGGCATCAGTGTGCTAGGAGGGGAGCGATCATTGCTGCTGCTGCTGCTGCTGCTGTGTGTACAATCTCAATTGGGTCATTTGCGGTGTCGCTTTTGAAATGTGGCAGCAATACATAAATAAATAACTGTGTATTTGTGGAGTCAGGCACACAAAGGGGCCCGGCTGCTCGTTGTGGAGCGGCCGTGAAGCCGACGGTGCGTCACGTCGCGGTCACCACACTCGCAGTATTAACCAGGGCGCCCCGCTAGGATTCGAACCGCTCGAATGGAACGCCTTGCAACGGCAAGCGACGGACGCGCTGAACGCCGGGGGGGGGCGCGTCGCCACCCCTCCCTCCAACGTGGGCCGAAAGCCTCGGGGCATCACCGCGTGTTGTGGACACTATCCCTGCGTATTCTCATATTTCGTTGATGTTTAATATCACATCAGAGCGATATTGTAGACGGATTGTACATACTGTGGTACCCATTTTATTATATGGGGGGGGGGGATTTTTCATCAAAAGGCTACGACGAGGACCTTGCTATCATGCACCACTGTGACCGAGAGATGATGCGCTTTAAAACAATCAGTGTTAGCGTTTGCCACCCTCGTTGGTACCGAAAAGACAAAAGTGGTAACAATGGCTCTGAAGAAACCGAGCGAGCGGGCAGTTTCCACGCCGCGGTTTCTGCAGCTGTCTAACGCGCAGGGCTCAACTTCTCACGCAGTTTATTCCGGAACGCTGATAGGGGTCGTCGGCGTAAGGCGCTACCACTCGAGTAGTTTTGACAACAAAAATAACACAAATAATAATAACCGAATGCAATCCAAAGACCGAGACTTGCCCCCACCTCTGCCACGTTTGTTGTCGCTGACTGTCGACTTAGGGGCGTAGGCTCAGCTCACGGGGCGATCCTGAACGTGGCTGGGAACGAGGCTCAGAGCCTCGGAGAACGGCTCAGAGGTGCGATGAGGAATTGCAGACGAGCGGGGAAGGCAGCAGCAGCAGCCTGGCAGTGATCCGGCACCATCTCCCCCCCACACCAAGCTCTGTTGTCCTCTATATATGAAGGTGTTCTAATTAAATCGAATTTCATGAAGGTGTTGTCGGCTAACTAACGAGTGTTTACACGTGGGAGCAAACCGGAGTGCCCACAGAAAACCCGCGCGTGTCGAGGGGGAAACACTCTATCCCCGTGCAGATGGAACAGATGGAAGTCCACATTGTTGCTGTGCCGACATCTCCCAGGCGAGCCAGGGCGTGGCGCCTCCTCGACACCCACGCGAAGCGAGTTTCACAACAACAACAATAACAACAACAATAACAACAACAGCTGCGGTCATCCACCAACCCATCGATGCTGCCTCCACAGCCCTGAGTTGCAGGATCACGTGGTGCTGAGCTGACCAGTGTCACCTGCTAGATTCAAGTTCATTTAATAGGTATAGCCCTGTGAGCCATTCGGCTCTTGAATCCGGTGCAACCGCAACAAACAGAAAACAAAGACATGAACAAGAAAACATCTTAAAGTGACTATGTGCAAACAGAAAATCCAAGAAAAGACAGCAAAATATTGCAGAAAAAGCACCGTACACCAAGACTGTGTGCAAAAATCCCAGTGGGATGCAAGTCAAACAACAACAACCACAAGACAACTTAGATTAAGGCCATCAGTCTAACTCTGTACTGCAACAAACAAACATGGCCAAACCAATAAACGTTTCGAAAATCACCAAAATAAAGCCATAAAAGCAATGAAACAGCGATCATAGGAACTGTGACCGAATTTTCACAATAAACGACGTGAACAACATGTACTACCAAACTCTGCAGCCATAGCTGGCTGCATGAGTCACTCCACAACAGCAGGAGCATCAGTCGGAGTATCATGCCACCGATCAGATGCCCCCGATCAGCACGGTGGGCTACGTGCGGCTGCGAAAAAAGTTCAACATACGTGCGCACGTGCGGGAAAGGGCGCACGTGGGCTGCATGTGGAGCAGCGGTGCTGTGGAGGCAGCAACGAGGAGTTGGTGGGTCACCGGCGCGTTCCTGGGACTCCCCTGTCCGTGCGGCTGCCAGGTCACCACATCGCTTGGCTTTACAAGCAAGCTGTGATTGCAAATGGAGAACGTGGGATTAATTGCGATCTGTATTGCATCTGTACGGCGCCTGCGTGTTCCTGTCACCCCCCTTACCCCGCGCTTGTAGGGTTTCTCCAGCTACTTTTGGGTTTTAGAGGACTCGTTATGAATGGAGTTGGCCAAAACATGCAGGGCCGCAGAGCTTGTGAAATCGCCGGTAGCGCCGGTTCTGGCCGCCTTTCTTCCTGCCCTGTTTGTTCTGTGGATTCCCTGAATCATTCTCTCTGAATCATTCTCTCTGAATCATTCTCTCTGAATAATTCTCTCTGAATCACTCTCTCTGAATCATTCTCTCTGAATCATTCTCTCTGAATCATTCTCTCTGAATCATTATTTCTCTCTATCTGGGAGTGAAGGATAAACGCAGCAACGCGTTTTACGAACGTGAAGCCGTGCCTTTATTTGTTTTGACTTATTCAGAAGCAAAAGCAAAAGCCTCTTTTGTTCGCGGTGCAGTCTTGCCAAATGAGATCTCCCTCCCCCGCCATCCCACGCCTGCACCCCCCCCCCCCCTCCCATCGCTATTGTAATGTCACTTAGACGCTGCACTGCAGAAGGAAGAGAGGGGAGAGGTTGGCCATGCCGAGTGAGTGAAGGTTGACCAGTGGGTTGATGGTGTTGTTGGCAGAGCAGGTGGGGGGGAACGAGTGAAGGGGGGTCCATGCCAACCATTCTTCACCTCTGGTGGAGGCGTTTGCGTGTTGTTAGTATTATTATAAAGTGTGTGTGTGTGTAGTGTGCAGTGTGTGTATGTATGTTGAACTTCTTTCGCACCTTACCTAGCCCACCGTGCTAATCGGAGGGGAGTGTAGGTTGTACGTAATGTGAGTGTAGTGTGAGTCTAATGTGTACACAGCCAATTAACGTGATGAACAAACGTGATCATGTATTACCGTGTCAGCACTACCGGTGCATTTCGAGAGTAATGTCACAATTCTTTAACAATTCGGTTGTCCGACGTTTCGCTATCAGGTACAACAACCAACATCATCATCATCATCAGGCATTCACATCAGAGCTGTGGGAATCTCCTGCGAGGGTTCAAAGTGCAGAGCGCTAACCACCACGCCCACCCGTGATTAACACTGCACACGCACAAAGACAAAGATCCCCCGTATAGCCTTAACAGGCTGTTGGGGCAAGTGCTGGTAGCGAGCACCTATTGAAGGTCGGCACGGCACACGAGGGGGTGGGTGGCCAGCACTACACGCCTGGCCGCCTTTGTCTCCCCAGTGTCAATGTTTACACACCACACCGGGTGCTCATTTGAAGCTGAGTCGACCTCGAGGAGGCCCAGGACCGGTTCAGATAATCGTCACTGGTGTTGGCCGTGAGCGGGAATCGAACCCGTGTCACCAGGTTCGTAGCACAGCGCGTTAACCGCTACTACTGCTCCACCCACACACTCACACACACTCACACACACTCACACACACTCACACACACTCTCACACACACTCACACACACACTCACACACTCACTCACACACACACTCACACACTCACCCACACACTCACACACACACTCACACACACCTGTGTGGATACTATTGGGCAGCAATGCAAGCACCCTCTTCTCCAATGGCACCTGCCCTGGGAGTGGTTACAGGTGAGCCCGTAGCGCTGTGATTAGACTCTATTTATAGTGCGTGCCTGACGTCACCATGCGAGCAAAGTAAAACTAGTTGGCGAGACCTCCCACCCTCTCAATCTCCCCCCCACCCCTCTCTCTCTACACCTCCACCCTCCACCTCCCCCTCTCTCGCCACCTCCACCCTCTCTCTCCCCGTGTTATTACCGTCGCTTCCTCGACAATCAGTGGGCGCGCTCATAGAGAGCACAACGGCAAGGTAAGGGAGCGAGCAATATAATATGATGATGATGGTGATGTTAGTGCCCCTCATAATTGTGCTGTTCAGGCGCGTCCAGCGGAGGTAGGTAGGGATGTTTCGCCGTCTGGAGGTGCCACCAGCAGGCATCGGGTCAAGCCGAGGCCGACTCCGCTGATGAGACACTGAGAGTCGAAACCGTATTTGAAGCGATGCCGCCGGCGGTCTGCCGGCCTAGATGATGCGCTTCCAGATGGAATGGAGTGTGGCTGACGTGATGTGTAAAACGTGTTTTTTTTTAAGCAGAGGGACAGATTCGAGGAGGCGAATTGACAGCGTTGTTTTGTGATTTGTTTTCTGGATTATAAGTTGGAGGTGCGTCTTGTAAGGGGCCATCCGTTGAGTAGGTACGCATGGAGGGGGAGGGGGGTAACCCAAATGCGTAGCTTGTGTATGGGGGGGGGGGGTCTATTGACAATGTGCGCGTAGGAAACGAGGGGGGGTTAAGCCTCGATAATAATAAATTGTCTACATTGGCCTTCAAATGAGTTAGATAGTCCGGCGGTGGACTATCTGTTTGCTTAAACACGTTAATATTATTAATTCTTGATCATTTCTGCGCGGATTAAATATCGGCCGTTCTATAGGATTCGGGGGGGGGGGGGGGGGGTGCGTCAAGCGAACGTACGCAGGTGCGGGGGGGGGGTTAAAAGTCCGCGTGCGTACAGGGAGGGGGGGAGGGGTCAGGTTTTGACAGATTTTTGCGTACCTACTAAATGGATGGCCCCTAAACAGCGCCATTGTAAAGAGACAAAGGCGGCCGGGCGTGGTGCACCCACTCCGTCGTGTGCCGTGTCGACCTTCATAGGTGCTCGCACGTAGAACTTGACCCTACATCCTGTTACGGCTGTACGGGGGATCTTTTGTCTTGTCCTTGTGTGTGCGCGCGTGACCTCATTTATGGAACTTGATTCACGCCGTGCGCACGGTCTGTGGCGGTGCGTCTTGACTCTGCGAAGCGTCTTGTAATCCGAAGCGTCTTGTAATCCGGTGATTGCAGTGACTGCGATGGGTTCCCGGCAGCTTCGCATGAACCTTTTTTGTGAACGTGTCGATTTCCCCGAACCGAGGGGAGGAGTGGCGGCGCAGTGGTTAGCGCACTGCACCACCACAAACCAAGCCACCTGAGGTTGATTCCTGTTCGCGGCTAGCATCTGAACCGGTCTTGGGTTACATTCCACACCCCTACCCTCCCCCTCTTTCACAAACCCACACTGACCAGCGTGGTGAAGTATGGTCAGATATCCCGGCCCGCAAGTGGTGGGCATCATCCCTTTTCTCGGTCTGTTTCACTTTTTAAATCACCGCCTTCAAACCCACCCATGTGTTACTGCAGGCTTTCCCTGTACCTTAAGATTTAAAAGGTAACTTTGTTTCCTGATTGCATTACTCTGCAATTATTAATTCGCATTCATCATAGGTCTAAGTATTATTGGAATGTCCAGAGTAGTCGCTGAGGTTGTGATAATTATCGGCATTAAATTTCTCTTAGATTTTATCTAGACTCGAGACTTGTTGTGGATTTGCTTTCCAACACACCGGTTAGTGCCGTACTAGTAACGAATTGGCACGTTTTGTTTACGTGACAAACCTTACTAGTTGACTGTGTCGGGTGGTAGCCGGTTTAACGACACGTTTATATTTACGCGATCTAACAAAAAAAAAACTCTTATGGATTTTTTTTAATGTACGGTGCTTTGAAATATTTCAATATGAAAGGCGCCTTATAAAATAGAGGCTATTGTTAGTCAGCTGTGGATTAACAAACGGGCATGCATAAACCCTTCTGTACCATCACCACACTCAAACATTCAACACTGATGTGTGCCTAAAGATCATGGCTCAACCAGTGATTCATTCTGAAAGCACGTGTAAGATTATTTCCATTCGCATTGCTCTTCACACAAATAGTCCTTGCGGTCATCATCATGATCACCAGAGCCGACCCAGCCACTAAGCGACCCTTGCAATTGCAAAGGGCCCCGTGGCCAGCAGAGGGCCCCCTAGAGTCACTGCTAGCTAGTGGGTGAAAAAAATCATACATCAAAGGGGCCTCCAACCAAATTTTGCTTAGGGCCCCCAAAGGTCTAGGGCCGGTTCTGATGATCACCATCATCACGCGTGCTTGCCTAGAGAAGACTCATCGAGTCTCAAAACTCTGTCAAGTTTTTGCATGAAGGGGTGAGCTTGCTGCTGCGTGATCCCAGCTGAGTAAGTTGAAAATACATCTTCAGTACCACGATGTTTTGGCCAATACCAGTTACAACGTCTTACTTGTTTTAGCTATCCGAAGGGGAACCGGCGAAACCCGGAGGAGAATACATGCAGCATAGGTGGAGAACATACCAATTCTACACGCTCGCACACTCACGTACACCCTGCAGAACAGACGGAGAGCCTACAAACTCACGCTACGCACACCTTGCAGAACGAACAGCATAGCAAGGCGCCGGTTTGGGAAATCGAACCCATTTCCCTGTTGCTGTGAGGCACGAGCATGACGACTGCGCCACGCACATACACACACCGTCTATTCATAGTTCAGGGAACAGAAAGTTTGCAGAGAAAGACACAGGTAAAACAAAACATCACCTTGCTGCATATGAGCAGCAACATACCACAGTTGCGGAGATTGCAAACAAAACCAGCCAAGTGTGGCATGAACTCATTCTGAGTCAACAGCCGTCGTCGTCAGCCGCGGTCATTCCAATTCCGCTTGAAGACCTCCCCAAGGCGCCCACCATCCCTCACGATCTCGTGGTGTGACTGAGATCGCCCCCCCCCCCTTTCCACCACGCGCGTTGATTTACGAGTTGATGCCCCCCACCACCCCATTCCATTCCTCGGCTACCACTCGGCTCTCGTTATTCTCGACCACCGTCCCTTGTGGCGACGTCTCCGTAAATTGTCGCGGCTCCGAGACCTGAGTTCGTTCGCTCATCCCAAGGTGCTCTTCTGCCCCTCGGTGTAATCGTGCCCGGAGAGCATCGCTCCGTCTTTCTCTGTTGCTGTTCTTTTTTTTCTAACTTTAATTCATTCGTGATCGCGTTTCTGAGCCGCAACTTCCCTTTTTTACCCGTGGTACACCGCGGAAAGAGGGACTCAAGACAGACAAAGTGAGGAGAGGGCATGGCTCCCGGTGACCAGTAGGACGATAGGAGAGAGGGGAGGAGGTGGAGAGGGGAGGAGGAATGACCGGGCCAAGATGCTGTGGATGAGAGGGCAGTGGCAGCGGCGGTGGTGATAATGATGATGACAGGAGAGGGAGGAGAGAATGAGCAGGAGAGCGGGAAGGAGGGAGCGCAAGTGAGCTGTACGGAGGAACGGCGTCTGTTCTCGTAGCGGGTGGCGGGGTGGGACTCAGAGTGGGCGCGGTCACACGGAAGTCACGTCGTGACTTACGGGAGGTTTTAGCTGATTTAGGTCGATTTTGTCATACCAGGTGCTGACTATGCACTGATTAAACAGCTTTCTCCTGAGTCACATTGCTGCGTTACTTTTCAAAAACCAAATTCAGTTTTCCAAAAGTCACCCCACCCTGCTCCCGTCCGCTGTCGTTTTATTTCGCCGAATCGATCCCCAGGCCGCCTTCAAAGCCTCTCCCAGGGTCACGTGCTCGGCCGTGTCTCGAAGTCGTGGCCCTCGGCAAGACGCCTCAAGACGTTTAGCGACCAATTGCAGCAACGTGCAAAAATTCCCCGGCACGTGTTGTCATCGCAGTTCACATCCGACTGATCAGTTGCATGCAACCGAGTTGCTACCGAGTTGCATGCAACTGACCGTGCACTAAAAAAAACAATTCTTAGCACTGGCCCACCCAAAACACCCACTCGTGGTGTCGGTGATACCCGATCCGCGTGTGTGCAGGGATACAGCGGCTGCAGAGGCTTAACCCATCACACGCATGGCTAAGTGGTGGGGGGGGGGGGGGTATTTGCAGCAGGTAAACACAATGCGAATGAGAGAATACAGCGGAGTCGGGTTGCACTCAATTTGGATTTTATAGGCGCACGCAAATTGTTTGCTGAATCGTGCCGCATGGGAAGATTAGCGCCCCAGCTGCAGCCGTGGGTCCGTTTCGGTGCGTGCAACACGAGCGGGCCCACGTCGCTGACCTGTTTTCCGATGTGCAGTAAAACGGATCGCGGCGGCATGAGCGTTCACCCCCCTCGTTGTGAGAAGGAGAGGTTCGAACTTCCGAGAATGGATGAGGCGGGTCGCCCTGGTTCACCACAGCAAGGGGAAGCCGCGTTCACCTGTGAACTCGCCCGGTGGCTCGAGGGCTCGCCATCGTCGGAAAGGTTTGCGAAGTCAAATACCTGCTGCACGATGGACTTGTCATCCCTTCGATGGAGGGGAGGGGGGCGATAAATGAGGTACAATAATGGAGATCTTTGTTTTTTTTTTCTGTTTCTCGGCATTTTAACCGCACACGTCCAGAATCCATGAACTCTGCAACAGGACATTCTGAATGTATGTGTAGGGGAAATAAATATATAAATGGTGGTGTAAGGCAAAAGTACCAAAATAAATCTAGATTTTGCAACACTTAGAGGAAATAACACAGGTGTCCCATACAGACGTCAATCATCTGAACATGTTGGTATGACGGCAATTTTTCGAAATGCCGCCATATCAAGTGGCAGTTTACCTGCAACAACAACGAAGACAAAGCTCACACCTCACATATATCAGAGTTGCGCACCTGCAGGGCAACCGTCCCATGCCCCCCTCCTGGCGAGATGTTAACTACCTCGCCTGGTATGCAGGAGGTCGTGAATTCGATCCCGACCCTTGTCGTCTGCTGTATATTTGTAGTGTGCGTGTCTCTCTCCCCGTGGTGGCGTGGATTTTTCTCCGGGTTCTCCGGTTTTTCCCTCCACATTTAAGAAACACGCAATCAGAGCATTTGGCTGCCGCTGTAAATGTCCACGTGACGAGCCACTTCGTTGGGCTTTCATTTGTGGCCGGGTCGCTTCTGAAAAAGAGCATTATAGCCCAGCGGGCACTACCTGGTAAAAAAATAAATAGTTAATAGTTTTAGTGTAGGTCATTCCCGTGGTGTTAACCGTAAATAAGTCAATATAACTGTACGTCGTCAGTTTCGCAGTGGACATCAACAGAGCCTCCCGTGACGATGTCAAAACGGGTCGGCCGTGTTTGTGTGACTGCGTCACGGTCTCAATTTGGTAAAAGTCGATTAAATGACACCGGAAACGACACGCGGATATCATCCGCCAGCAGGGTGCGACGCTGCTAATTGGTTTGACACATTCGGCACATCGCTGCCTATAACTGGCCGACATCTTCTTCCGCGTGGGCTGCCGATGTGGACGTGGAGCAACGACGACAACTTGACATCCAGGTGGCCAAGCCCCGACAACGACGTCCGGAGCAGCGGAGTGTATCGCTGCGATGATGTCTCCTCCTTCGTGTGTGTGGATAGGGCACTGCGTCGTTATGCGTTGCACGGTGTCTGTACGGGATGACCGCAGCCGCTCACCGCTGGAAAGTTTTTCATCTTCGACTTGACCGACTATCAGCCCAGCGCCAGAGTGATGGCCCTGCGCTGTATAGGAATGTCGTGAATACCACATCACAACATTATCAGTCGGTATTATTCCTGCGAGCAGTTAAAACAATAGCACCGTGCATTCCATTGCTCACCTACCTCCTCATCCTCCTCCTCAAAGCCCAGGGCTACTTCCGTGGCCTTTACGGTTTACGATCTGGGTGCATTTTGACGCCCCCGACGGCATTCTTTCTAAATTCCTGGTGCGCCGAGCGTGCCTCTCTCTCTCTCTCTTTCTCTCTCGCCGCCTCTTCTTATTATTATTCCTTCATTGTCATCGTAGTCATCTGCGTTTGCGACATACATGAGGGGTAGGGTCAGTCTGCTGCGGCGCAAGCTTCAGCCGACACGGCCAAAACGTGAGTCTCCGTCGCGGAATCAAACCGTCTTGCGTGAGCTGTCGGTGCGGTTTTAAATTGACCACAGATATAATCGTTGCATATGTTGGTATTCCTGCACGTGCTAATGGCAGCAGCAGCAGCAGCAAGACGTTTCAGTAGCTCGATGGCCACGACAAGAGGGCTTCAGCAGGGAGAGTTCGTGTCGTGTCGCTGTGCTTCCTCCTCCGCAGACCGCGGTGGTTTAGTCTGCGGTCCACAGTTTGGGTCGCATGGCCACATTCACACGAGTGTAGCTTGTCTTTAATTCATCTCTATGGGTCTCTATGTATCTCTCTGTATCTCTATGGGTTTGTATGTATATCTCTATGTCTCTATGTATATCTAATGTATCGCGTGAGTTTCTATGCATCTCTATGGGTCTCTATGGGTCTCTCTGCATCTCGATGGGTTTGTATGTATATCTCTATATGTCTTTATGTATATCGAATGTATCGCGTGAGTTTCTATGCATCTCTATGGGTCTCTATGGGTCTCTCTGCATCTCGATGGGTTTGTATGTATATCTCTATGTCTCTATGTATATCTAATGTATCGCGTGAGTTTCTATGCATCTCTATGGGTCTCTATGTATCTCTCTGCATCTCGATGGGTTTGTATGTATATCTCTATGTCTCTATGTATATCTAATGTATCGCGTGAGTTTCTATGCATCTCTATGGGTCTCTATGTATCTCTGAGTCTCTCTGTATCTCTATGATTCTCTGCAACATTTAAGGCTTGCCCATTCGTGAAGGAGATATATCCCCACGCGGTGGTTGATGCGAACTCCGGCGTATTCGAGGAATGTCGGCGCCAGGAGGTGCGATGATCGGGTCTCCGCTCAGCCGCTCATTGTGGACGCACGCGTAGTCGCTCGCTGCCCGCCAAGTGCCCTCCTGGGTGTGGGTGGGATTCTGGGGACGGTGATCGCGGCGGCGAGTGGCATCGTCGAGGTCTCGGTCGATGGGTAGAAGAAGCACAAATCGCAGGAAATTGCTCATTGACCGAGGATGGCCTTCACTCGATAGAATGAATCATTGTTCGGAGGTTCCTGCATCGTGTACGTCATTTTTTTGTTCCGCCCAATGTTAGTGAGGGCCAGCAGGGCAGGACACACGAGGCGTTGGGTGGGCAGCGGCCACGCCCGACCGCCTTTGTCTCCCCAGTGGCGATGTTTGCGCACCGCACCTCCCCAGTGGAGATGTTTACACGCCGCACCTCCCAAGTGGCGGTGCTTGATGTTTACACGAACACGCTCGCAAACGCACGCGCATGCAAACCAGCGCTATATCGCACACACGCCACCGCAATTTATCGGTTGGCTCGGTGGACGCTTGGACTCGATCCCCAAACGCGGCAGTTCAAACATTGGGGGGGGTTCGGAGGGGTGGGTAAATCTCTACAATCCCCACCGCCTCGATTCGCCCGGCGGTGTACATTGGCTTCACCGCGGTTAGGTTTATCGGCCGGTCACGTGTGGCGGTGGGGTAAAGTGTGGGTAGGTCCCACAACTCCAAAGACATTTGGCCGGCGTGGAAGAGTAGACCAAAAAAACCCTCCGAAGGAGGAGGGGTCTCTCTCTCTCTCTCGAGCTCCCTTTGTCAGTCGTTTCTGGTGGGGGGTTGATGCCACGAGCAGTGGCGTGAAAGTGGGCAATTGCAGGGCCCGCGCCTCTACCTTCTCATCGATCTCCCACTATTGCGCAACGCCGAGTCTTCCTCATTTGTGAAACAAACGCAACCTCGCCTGGTTTCGGAACTACGCTCGGGGACGGCTGTCGCGCTTGGCGGCTGTACAGGCGAACACGATATGGGTGTCGAGCGCTGCGTCGCGTCTGAATGGACGGCTCGGGCGTGGGCGTTCGTACCTTGGCCCTGTGCGCATTCCTCTGCAGAACTTGCCAGGTCAGCCCCAGCACAAACCCCCCCCCAACGCCCCCTGCCCCCCCTACCCCCCACGACACTCACCCCCTCCCTCCTTCCAATTACCACATCCCCAAAGATCCCCCGTGTAGCCTTGACAGACTGTTGGGGGTCGTTCTGTTAGCGAGTGGCACCTATGAAGGCCAGCTCGGCACACGAGGGGGTGGGTGGTCAGCCTGTGTCTCCCTCGTGGCGATGTTTACACACCGTACCAGGTACTCATTTGAGGCTGAGTCGACCTAGGGGAGGCCCAGGACCGGTGTTGTGCCGTGAGTGGTAATCGAACTCGGGTCAGCCGGGTTCTTTGCGGAGCATAGCGCTAACCGCTGCACCACCGCTCTCCCCTCCCTCCCACTGGCTACCACGTGCCCCCAGCACCTCCACCACCATAAATGAACGCCATAGTTAAGCCCCCAAAGGTGACAAGACAATGTATTAAAAAATACCTAGAATGCGTGCGTGTGTGTGGCCAAGGTGTGGTGCTGGCCACCCACCCTTTCGTGTGCCGTGCAGGACTTCATAAGCGCTACTCGCGAACAGCACTTGCCCAACAGTCTGTTAAGGCTATGAGAGAGGGGGTGGGATATTTCCCTTCGTGTGTGTACTTTTGAAAACCACGTGCCAATCATTGCCGTTTTGCAACATCTAAATGAAGGCGCGGCCCTGCAATTGCTCACTCACGCCAGAGCTGGCAGGCGGGGGACCTCCACTGAGATGAGCTCGAGAGAGAGAGAGAGCCCCTCCTAGCGGAGAGATAGGGTACTTTGGCCTCCTCTTCCATTCTGGCCAGTTGTGTTTGCTATTGGGGTGGCGGTGGGGTCTATACCCACACTTTAACCCCGCCACGCACGTCCCGGTCTGCGCAAGCCGCTGGGTGGACGATGACGAAGGCAGCGTGGGACGGGAGTTGAGGAATTCGCCTGGCGCCGCCAGCCCTTGGCGACGCCGTCGGCCGTGCGCCGCCGCGTGGACTCTGACCTCTTGGCTCCTCGGCCCCCTCCCGCCGCAGCTCACGCCGGCGGTACTCGAGCAAGCGCGCCTCCGCCGCATCCCCGGCTTCCAGAAGCCGCGGACTCTCAGCCGCATCCAGGCGAGCCGCGAGAAGCAGGAGCTGGAGCGGAAAAACGGCGCCGAGGAGGACGCCGCCGCTGCCGCCGCCGCCAAGCTCAACGGAAAGGTGACACTTCACGTGGCCTCAAAGTGCACATAGCCTGGCACAAGCGTCGTGGTGACGTCACCGCCACTTAGTGGCGAATGGCGGTTGTTGTTGTGGTGTATGTGACGATTATCATGGGGAGCGGTAGTGTAGCCGTTAGCGCGCTGCGCTACGAAACCCGGCGACCCGAGTTCGAATACCCGCTCACGGCCACCAACACCGGTGACGATTATTTGAACTTGTCCCGGAAACTTTTTTTTACCGAGTTCGATCCGCGCGAGTCCAGGAGCCCATGGATTGTGTTGTTTTTTTACGAAATCTTGTGCTCGGTTGTATCCCGATTGTGCTGTCGACGTTATGCCAAGAGAAGACCCATCTATTCGGAACGCTCGCACAGCGCTGGCACTCTTCGATACCCGCTTACGGCCAGTGGATATCACAGAGCTGCGTCTGAGTCTGACATCCCTCGGCGAACCTCCGGTCCACACGCAGCAGAAGGCGGTGCATTGTCACCCGCTCTGCATATGAGAGTAGTGTTCATCGTGTGACTGTCAAACCGATATTTATTTCTCAGAGCTGGAATTTAATAGAAGTTTAGCGTAAAACCAAAAAAAAATGTGCTTTTTGTGCAGTCATCGGTGACCGGGCTGAGACGACCATAAATTCGCTGCTGTACTTGAGGACGTGATTCTAATCACAGGCAACTTCAGTCCGTGAATTCGGTTGCTGGATGAAGCTCCCGGCGCGCGGAGCAAAACGTCGCGCCCAACGAAAACGCGGAAGCACCCAAAAACGCATCTGGAGTGAGCGGCGTGTACACGGCCCAGCGGCCCGACCCCCTCCCCCCGCGGGCACGCGCGTGCGGTGCCACCGCTAACGTGGCCGTCTCGCCCCCCCCCCCCTCCGTGCCCGCGTGCTGCCCAGCAGCCCTCCGCTGGCAAGCGGGCGTCCCTCTCCCAGCAGTGGATGGAGGTGACGCAGGGAGAGTCGGCGGACGGGGTGCCGGTGACCGTTCACGGGGCGCCTCGCGCAGGCCCCGGCTCGACGGCAAAGCCCGCCGCCTCCGCTTCTAAACTCTCCACCTTCCACGCCACCGCCGCCACCGCCACGCCCTTCGCCAAAATCCCGGCCCCTCCGAGCCACCCTCCGCCGGCCACCCCTCCCGACGCCTGTGTGCCGACGACGGCCGACGATCGCACCGACGGAAGGGAGGCCTTCGTCCCGGGCTCCGCGACCGTCGCCGATTTCGACTCCGACATCCCGCCGCCCCCCGGCGTGCCGGCGCCCCCCCCGCCGCCGCCGCCGCCACCGCCGCCACCGCTGCCACCGCTGATGACGGAAAACGGCGTCCGCTCTTCGTGGCCGCGGCCCGGCAGCAGCCTGAGCAGCGGCAGCATGGAGGAGACGTGCGGCTCGTCGTCACGCCGCTCCTCCTCCTCTTCGTGTAAGGCCCCCCCGACACCACCCACACCGCCCACACCCACCCACCGACCCCCCCCCCTCCCCGCCGTTGCGCACCGGCGGTCATGGAAAGACGTGTCAATGATTTGGCAAAATGTTCTACGGACTTTATTGTTTATTTATCACGAGCGATGTGGCCCTGCCTCACGGAAGCGGATGTCACAGAGCTACCTCTGAGACCCCTTCTTCTTCTTCAAGTGACCTCTAGTCCACCGCGCACACAGCGGAGGGCAATTCTTTGCCACCTGCTCCGCCGTGTGAGTGTGAGATTCGTCACGTGACAGCCAAACTGATAGAGGGCTGGCATTTTCGCCACAATTAAGTGCGGAACCAAATTTCACGCGATTTTTGTCGTTGACACCATCAACTCGCTACACTGCGAGGAAACCACTTTCATCACGGGCAGTTGAAATCTGGCTCAGCACTCTGACCTCTTGGCAACCGTCCCACCCAGCGCGATCCATTCACAGATACCCCGACAAAAATCGTTGAACCGCGTCACGGCCACAACGGAGCTGTGGCGTGAACGCCGCCATGCGTTCACGCGAGGGCTGTGTGGCACTCGAGTTCCCATGAATCGTTCCCTCCTCTTATTTGTGCCCCCCTTGTCCTGTGGGCCCCCCCCCCACACCCACCGCGCCCCCCCCCCCCATCCCCCCGGCACCCCGCGCAGCCAGCATGCCCGTGTTCAACATGCAGTCGCCGGGGCCCAACGACGCGCTGCTGCAGGAGCTCAAGGCGGGCCGCGTGCTGCGCCCCACCTCCAAGAGCAAGGCCGTCACCACCGTGTTCTCCGGACGGGGCCAGACGGTGAGGCCCTCGGGTTGTTTACGGCTCGGGAGGGGTGGGGGCGCCGGGTGGCTGTAGAGTGGTCGCGGCGGTGGCCGGTTGCACGTGCGCACTTTTCCACTGGCACGTCGGAGTCGAGCCAGCGCAGGGCCCCGACGGTGAGGGGTTTGTATTCACTTGTGAGAAAAATCGCCGGCTTCTTTGCCGTGCCCAGCCCAGCCAGAACCACAACCCATAGCACGCCGGCCTCGCGAGAAGATGTCCCAATGTCCCATTGCCGAAAATAAATAGTCGAATCTTATCTCATATTATAGGTTCAAGAGAGCAGCGACTTATTTCGAGACACTTTAGAACAATTATAAAATTAATATTGAACCCACGACGCTCTCCCGTAAACCAGGCGAGGGAGTTAAGATCGGCCTTCATTTATAGGTGCTCGCTAGCAGCACCTGCCCCAGCAGTCTGTGAGTCAATGTGGGGGATCTTAGCGCATGTGCGTTGGGGGGGGAGCGGGAGTGTTAGCGGTTCGCGTGCCGCGCTACAAACCCAGCGACCCGAGTTTAATTCGCTCTCACGGCCACCAACACCGGCAATGATTGTATGAACCGGTCCTGGACCTCTCCTAGGTCGACACAGCCTTAAATGAGTATTTGGTACGGTGTATAAAGATCGCCACGAGGGAGACAAAGGCGGCCTGGCGTGGTGCTGGCCACCCACCTGTTCATGTGCTGTGCCAGCCTTCGTAGGTGCTCGCTAACAGCACTTGCTCCTCCAGTCTGTTAAGGCTACACGAGATCTGTGTCTTTGTAAAAGTAGCGTGGTGGTTATCGCACTGCGCTACGAACCACGTGACCCGAGTTCGATTCCGGGTCGACTCGGCCTTAAATCAATACCCGGGTTGGTGTGTCAACATCGGCACCGTATTAATAGGTTAGCTCGCTATCAGCATTAGCCCCAACAGTCTGCAAGGCTCTCCAGGGGTATCTGTGTGACGTGTATCGATGACCGCTGCAACCGCATCCTTGTTTGCTGTTGCTGTTGAAATAGGTGCTTGGTAGCAGCACCTGTCCTCGGGTGACCTGGAATAAATATCATCTCCTTGTGTCCGTGGTGTGATCGCGAGTAGCGCCACTGGACGTTCAAATGCAGTTGGTCACAGAGGTTCGATCCCATCTCCCGGTGTGGAATCTGAACCCGTGGTGGAGAAAGGGTGCCGCCGCTGGTTAGCCAATGGGCAGGTCGCGTGCTGCGCGGGTACCCTCACCCCTTCAAGGACGTCTGACCGGTTTCGATGGGTTTGCCACCTGCCCGGGTTTGACTTAGCCACGTGCTGGTTTGACCCGGACAGTCTGCAGAATTGGGCATCCGTGTCCAGGCGGGTGGGGCTTGATACATGAAGCGTGGGGACTCCGACACCTTTGGAGACGTCTGGCCTGCGTGGAAGAGTAGGCCTGGGGAGGACACCTCGAGTGGAGCCCCTTTCCGCCAGCGGTGGCATAAGCGGAAAATTGCAGGGCTTCACCTTTACCCGTCACCTCTACCTTTGTCTCGGCGTGCGTTGACTCAGTCCTCCAATGAGTGCCCGGTGCAATGTGTAAACGTCGCCTCTGGGGAGACAAAGGTGGCCCGGGTGTGTGCTGGCCACCCACCGCCTCGTGTGCCGTGCCGGCCTTCGGCAGTGCTACTCGCTAACAGCACTTGCCCCAACAGTGTGTGAAGGCTATACGGGGGCGGGGGGGGTTTTGTCTTTGTTGTGTGCGCAAGGTGGGTACGGCAATCGGCTGCTGGGACGAGATGGCCGCTCCTGAAAGCAGGAAACGTGAACGCTGCTCACGGGCTCGTGACGTCGGGTGGTGGCGCAGGGGTAACACCCGTGGTGCCTCGCGGCAGGAAGGAGGGCCTGGGTTCGATTTCGGACCCAGGGTGCCTTCCTGTGTGTCGAGTGTGAGTGTGTGGGCGAGTTTGTATGTTCTCCCCCGAGTTATATAGAGTGTGAGTGAGTGGGTCAGTGTGCGGAGTCTGTGTATGCTCTCCCCCTGTTCTGCGCGGGTTTCCACCAGGTTCTCCGCTTTCCTCCCATAGCTGAAAATAAACACATTCAAACACACACAATTTGACCGGTATTGACTATAACGTCCCAATGCTACACTCAGCTGCAGCAGCAGTAGCGGCAAGATCGCGCCCCCTGCTGTGGCATCTTGCGAGAGTCCTCCGATAGAAAATAAAGTCCTGAGACTCGGTGAAGCGTTCCTGGAAAAACAAGCGTGATCATGATTCTTACAGCAATGCCAGGCGACCTCGCCAAACACGGGGGGGGGGGGGGCGGGTTGCGTTCCTACAAAATGGCGCGTTGGACAAAACCGTGTTCGACAAATGATCGGCCTCGTGGGTCCAAAACTATCACCCCTCCCTCTCCCCTCTTTGTTTAAAGAGCGGACGTGTAGATGCGTTCGACGATGTGAACACTTGCGTTGTGACGTTGTGTGTGTTGAGTACGCGTTACATTATTGTGCAAAAAACTGCACGCGATAAATGTACGCGCGCAACAACATTCGTGGTAAATAAATCATTCTCGCGGTCAATTCATCCGCACCTTCCGACGAATGCAAACCGCGTCGAGCCAAAACGAGCGTTCGATAAAACGGCGTGGGGTGAGCTTTTCCCGTGTATCGAATGAAGCGCGTCGACGATGCGATATCTCATTCCTCCGTCCTGCCCCTCCCGCACGTGTCTTTCGACAGAGCCTGAACGACAACGCGCACAAGATGGAAACGCATGACGCGCCGCAGAGGGTAGACGGTGCCGGGGCGCAGGCAGGCGGCATCACCACCAACACCAACGCGGTCAATGGCAAGGGCAAAGCCACACCCTGTGATGGCCACATGGCCAATGGCGGCACAGACGGCACCAAACCGACAGCCAATGGTGTGCCGAGATCCTACAGCGCCAGTTACGGCCCTACCAGTCCCACCGCGGCCGGTGGGCTCGGCACCAGTTCTACTGCCGGTCAATCCTCGACCGCAAGTTTCCTCGGTGGACCCACTGCCAATTCAGCTGCCGGTAAATCCGTCACGAGATTTTCCTTCGGGGGACCCACCGTAAATTCTGCTGCCGGTAAATCTGCGACCGCAAGTTCTTTCAGTGGACCCACCGCCAATTCCTATGCTGGTAAATCTGTGACCGCAAGTTCCTTCGGTGGAGCCACTGCCAATTCTGCATCCGATAAATCTGGAACGAGAAATTCCTTCGGCGGATCCACCGAAAATTCCGCTGCCGGTAAATCTGTGACCGCAAATTCCTTCGGTGGAGCCACCACAAATTCTGCATCTGGTAAATCTGCGACAAGAAATTCCTTCGGCGGATCCACCGCAAATTCCGCTGCCGGCAAATCTATGACCGCAACATCCTTCGGTGGAGCCACCAGCGTTTCCACTGCCAGTAAATTCACCATCAGTTCTGCCGGTACAGCAACCACCACCAGGGCAGGACCCAACTCCGGAGGTGACGTCACGGATGGTGGCGGCGGCGGCGGTAGCAGGGACGCCTCCGGACTCAGGATGAATTTGAATCCCACAGGAGGAGGGGGATGGGTGGTCACACCTGGCGGGGGTGGCAGAGGAGCTACCACCATCACTGGAGCGGCGGGTGGGAGTAACGTCGCTAGCGGGCGGGTGCTCGGCACCAATGCGGCTGGGCCCGCTGGCGGGGGGGCCAGCTTCAAAATCCGGAGCGCCAACGGAATAGAATTCGGAGGCAAGGGGGGAGCACCGACGGGTGGTGGCGGTGGTGCTGTTGGCGCTGGGATGAACGGCCAGATCAGGCCGGTGGTGACACTACCAGGTGAAGGCAAGGGAGCAGCACCAATCGGTGGCGGTGGCGGTGGTGGTGGTGACGCTCGCAGTGGAAAAGCCTTGGGTGCTGGCGCCCGTGGTAGCGTTAAATCTGCCGAGATGAATGGCCAGGTCCGGTCGGCGGTAGTGGCGCCCCCGCAGATGCCCAGCGCGACGGGAAACACTTTGCCCACCTGGCAGCTGGAGATGATCCAGCGCAAGAAATCCAAGAAGGTGGAGAAATGAGAAGGGCGTGCCCCGTGGTGGTGAGGTTGGACGATAAATGTGTTTTTGTTCCCGGCCAGAGTGATTGTTTAACTGAGATTTAAAATAAGCAGCCAGGTGAGTGGATGGTCCTCCGTCAGCAAATGGCTGCACACAAAAAAAAAACACAACAAAAAAATTGAAAAAAACAATACATTTATTTCTGCACTTAATTAGGATAATTTCCAAAGGATTAAATTATCCGTTTGACTCTCGTGCAATGAAACTCGCTCGCGCGTGGCAGATATATTGTGCGAGTTGACCAGAGGTCGCCGGAAACGACGTCCAACGGTAGCTCTGTGAGATCTGCTTCAGCGGGGCGTTCCCCCATCACCAATTGTCGCACTGCTCCGCAAGAGATCCGAATTCTCTGCCTCGTGACGCGACGCCGTTGGTGCAATCGGCATCAACATCCGATGGAAAAAAAAAACATTTTAACAACACAAAGGCACGGCATTGATTGCACGCGGTGGAAATGTAAATTAGTATATGCACGAAGGCAGTTTAATATAATTGAAGCTCATGAGAATATTTTCTGGAGGGTGGTGGGGTGGGGGGGGGGGACTCGAGGATGGACTCAAGCTGCACTGCAATGACACCCACTCACTTCCCGTGATGTCCCGACTCGCTCGCTCGCTCGGACGATGACGCCACGGGCCTTTCCAGATCTCGTTCCGCTGCTTGGAGAGGATTCAGCAGGGGATGAGATGGATGGACGTTGGGATGGGGGTGGGATGGATGGATGAACCTTGGGATTGGATGGATGGAAGTTGGGATGGGATGGATTGAATTTGGGATGGGATGGACAGACGTTGGAAAGGGGGTGCAATGGATGGACGTTGAGATGGGATGGATGGACGTTGAGATGGGATGGATGGACGTTGTAATGGAGTGGCTGGATGGACGTTGAGGTGGGCGATGGTGGTTTGGTTCAACGCAGCAAAGGCTCTGCCCCATTGGACTTGATGGGAAAGTCTAGCGCGCGTTTCTTGTCGTACGGCTATAACTTTACCAATAAATCAGGTATCGTGATGATGAATGTCTTTAATAATTATTATTGTGATGACGATAGTCGAGGAATTATGATGGCGGCCACCGGGCAGGAGATGGAGTGATGAAATGAGTTGCTGTGGAGGTGCCGGGGTGGATTATTTAATCGCAGGATCGCGAAGGGATTTTGGCGACGGTGGCGGCCGGCGACTTTAGGGCAGGGGGCTCCATCCAGCAGTGGATTTATCGTGGCTGATGATGGTTAAAATAACTGAGTGTATTTTGTTGTTATGTCATCCATGTGAATCAACACTCATTTGTAATACTGCAATCGTAACAAGCGTGTCTTGCTCTACAAATTGTGCCATTTGTATTTTACACAAACGCGCGCGCACACAAACACACACGCACGCACGAAGACAAAGACCCCTCCAAACCCGTATCCTTTTAAAGGCTGTTGGGGCCAGATCCTGTTCGCGTGCACCAATGAAGACCGGCATGGCACAAAAGTTGGGGTGGGTGGCCAAAACCCTACCTTGGCTGACTTTGTCTCCCCCACATCAGGTATTCATTTTAAGGCTGAGCTGACCTAGGAGCAGGCTCGGGGACCGATTCAAATATTCACTGGCACTGTTATTGGTCGTGAGCGGCAATCGAACTCGGCACGCCGGGTTCGTAGCAAAGCGCAGCGTGCTAACCGCTGCACCGACGCTCCCTCCACACGCATCAAAGACACACACACAAAGACACACACACACAAATGATAAATTACACACATATAACCTTGAAAGTGTCTAAATAGAACGTGCTCTTGTGCGACGTCTGAATGATCCGCGTGTCGTCGCGACTCTGCGGGGCTGCGCGTGCAACTCCATTCGCCCCGTGGTGGATGTCGCGAACTCGTCCCGCGGTATCTAAGAACTATTCCGTCTGTTTCGACCGCTGGAGATCGCCTCCAATCGCCGTGCTGCAATGTCAGGTCGTCTGACGAGAGAGGGGCAATAAACGTCGACTTTTCGTGGCAACGGGAGGAGTCGTGGCCGCGGTTCTTGTTTGCGTGCCGCGGATTTTTTTTTTGTTTCAACGGCGGTCTTGGGATTTTGTCTTTCGCTACCCAAATTTGTCGCGACCCTAAATCTCCTTCCCGAAGCGTGAGCAGCGTGGAAGTGAGACAAAGGTGGTGCAGAGAAGAAGGCGGCCTGATTCTGTTACCTGTCAACGCCCCTTTTACAGACCGACTCGGACCTTAGCGGTCACCCCGTGTGCCATTACATCTCAAAGTTCATCCTACAAAGTCCGAACGCAAGCGAGAAACACAAACAAATAGACAATCACCACTTGTACACTCACCACTAGTACACTCACCACTAGTACACTCACCACTACTCACCACTAGTACACTCACCACTACTCACCACTCCTCACCACTAGTACACTCACCACTAGTATACTCACCACTAGTACACTCACCACTAGTACACTCACCACTACTCACCACTAGTACACTCACCACTACTCACCACTAGTACACTCACCACTAGTACACTCACCACTTCTCACCACTAGTACACTCACCACTAGTACGCTCCCGCTAGTACACTCACTACTACTCACCACTAGTATACTCACCACTACTCACCACTAGTACACTCACCACTAGTACACTCACCACTACTCACCACTAGTACACTCACCACTAGTACACTCACCACTACTCACCACTAGTACACTCACCACTACTCACCACTACTACACTCACCACTACTCACCACTAGTACACTCACCACTACTCACCACTACTCACCACTAGTACACTCACCACTAGTACACTCACCACTACTCACCACTACACTCCACTACTCACCACTAGTACACTCACCACTACTCACCACTAGTACACTCACCACTACTCACCACTAGTACACTCACCACTAGTCACCACTAGTACACTCACCACTAGTACACTCACCACTAGTACACTCACCACTACTCACCACCAGTACACTCACCACTACGTACCTGTCAACCCCTTCTCAGTGCCTATCCTATTACAGACCGACTCAGACCTTATCGGTCATCCCGTGCCCTTATAAATCTCAACGTTTATCCTTAAGTCCCATCACAAGGGAGAAACACAAAGACAAAAACATGTGCCCGGATTGAAACGGCTGTGTGCCGCATGGATATGCAAACTCAATGTCCCTGTGCAAGAATACGGGTTAACCCGTATGGGTCGACAGGTTTGTGATGCAGGGAGTGATGAGAAGGAAACGAACTATTTTGACATACGTGTTGGATGAACAACAACAGGAAAATTTAAAGTGTGTTGTTGTTCGGAAAAATGCAAGGAACAGAAAATATAGGAAGACCTAACAGAGCATGGCTTGATGACGACAAAGGGAGGTTTGTGCCAAAAAGATGCGGCGACGACTTGAGACTCTTGGCACGAGACCGAGGAGGAAAGTGAAAACGAATGAGGGGATTGGCAGTGGACACCGACTGGCGATGATGATGATGAAATCATTTCCCAAACTTTTCGCACATAATTTAATCGGCAGGCCCGTGGGTGGGCGACGCACGTGGCTTGTCTGTTGTGATCCCGCACGCTGGAAGGCAGCACACCAGGGTTGGTGAACCACGCACACGCACACACAGATGTGAAATCCCTTCCCCGTTGGAGGGCGTACCCTGGCTCGCCAGGAGACGACGCCTGTCCCGTCTGTGCGGGATCGAGCGTTTCTCCCTCGCACCCCCGTGGGTTTGCTCCCAAGTTGCTCCGGTTTCCTCTGGCATGAGATGGCTCGTTCATCGGCCGAGACCATCTCGGTATGGAGAGGACCCGCAGAGCTTGGCGGCCGTCCATAAATGACGTCACGCGATTTTGGACCATTTTTGACCCCCCCCCCCCCTTCGTCACACGGCGTCACAAAAAGTCAGACCCCCCCCCCCCTCAAATATGACGTCACAAAGCTCTGCCCCCCCTCCCCCCAAAAAAACGCATGCTTCAAATCGCTTAACTATTGTCATTTTCTTGGTTCTTTCGGTAAAGTCACGTAGAAGGGAAATAATAAAATAATGAAAATTAAACATAATAAAATACAATTCTCACGACTTTACAGAAACTATTGTCATTGTAGTGCGTATTTAATGTGGCGCTGCACTCTGATGTTGTCGGAGAAAACATTTATTAAAAAGTATATTTAATTAAGTGGAAGGTGTCGTCTATATTTATTTAAAGTTGCACACGTGACGTCACATTTCTCAATTCACCCTCCCCTCGTCACACATCGTCATAAATGTCTGACCCCACCTAGTTGCGTGACGTCATTTATGGACGGCCCGTTGGACAATCAATTAAGCGAGTGCGTGGTAGGTAGGGTCTGTTTGGCGATTTGCAGTAAATTAATAAAGCCACTTTATATAAACGTCATCAGCCTGTGAGTCTTCTGGAGCAATAAAGTATTGGACGTGAGGCACCGCGTTTGTTGATTGATTGTTAATTGATTGTTGCTTGATTGTTTATTGGTTGTTGATTGATCTGCCAATTGTGAACGATGTCCCGTTCTCCGACGTTGCGGCGTGACGTCACCACGCACTTCGGTACGACGTGACGTCACCGCCGCTCTCATTACGTCGTGACCTCATCACGCTATCTCCGGGGGCGTGACGTCACCACGCTCCCTGCACCTGTCGCTCACCGTACGTCGTGACGTCACCACGCTCTCCCCAACCGCGGTGACGTCACCGCGTTATCCGCGCGGCGTTACCCTCCTCCTACCCCCCCCACCTTCGTTCGTGATGACGTCACCACGCTCTCCGCAACGCGGTGACGTCACCACGCTCCCCGCACCCGTGAGGTGACGTCAGGACGCACGAGGGGACAAGAGGCGGAGGCGAGCCGCCATTTCACGCAGGAACGAGGCCGCACCGCTCCACCACCAGCACCACCTCCGCCGCCGCCACCACCACCACCATCATGAGCGAGGCCGCGGCGCAGCCAGAAAAGCCCCGGCCGGCGGTCCCCGAGAAGAAGATAATCGGTAATGGGCTCCGAGGCAAATGTTGGGGTGGAGAGAGGGGTGTGGATTTACCGCCGCCGCCGTGAGAGGTGCCTTCTGACCGGCGTCTCCGCAGCGGGCTGCCCGGCGAGGCTGTGCGGGCACGTGTCCCCGGGGGCAGGGCAAGGCTACGAGAGAATGAGTGGAGGGGGAGAGAGAATTGCTGAATTGAGAAGCGTGGCTTAAGGCGATGAGAAGCTGGGAGTTGTGTGGGAGCCGACACACGCGAGGGGGGTGACCCCCGCTGGGCTGGCGGCGCTTGGCGCGAGACGCGTGGTGCAGTCGGCTGCTGCCACGTGGTGGCCGTGCGGCGGGGCCTCCACCAGACCCGCGGCCTTCGCTCGATACCCCGTGTCCAGCGCGGGTCTTTGTTGCTTTGCACCTCTGGGGTTTTGGTGCCTTCCCCCCTCATCCTCCCCCAGTGTTCCCCCTTCTTAGCGGCGTCTCTTTGTTCCAATTTTGTATTAATCGCGCCGCGATGTCTCTTGAAGGATGCGTCCCGGATCTCGCACGCGTCGTGCGCGGTTCGCCCAGGGCCCTTCACGGGGGGGGGAGGGCCCCCCCTTCATTCTTAATTTTTGTACCGGGCAAGCATTTGATCTTGTGTCCGCTGGCTTTCTTGTTTCGTGAGCTCGTGTGGAATTAATTTATCCGAGGCCCGTCCTCCTTCCACGCGTTCAGGATGTTAATTGTAGCTGTCTTAGTCCTTGATTTATTATATTCATTTGTCGTGGGCCATGAACATATATTTAATGTAACGCCTGACAATTCGTTGGGGTGGGACGCGCATTGATTTGTCCTGCTTGAGGTTTCGGATTTAATCCACGCACGTGTTCCCGGGCCTTCCCTTCGTCTCCCGGGTCCCTTTAAGTTAGGGTTGGCCTTAATGCGTACAGGGCATTGAATGCATCTATGTAACGCTGGTCTTCGTGCGTATTCGTGTGGCGTTAATTAGTGTCTTCACGTGTGCAGGATGTTTAAAAAAAATCCATCTCCCCTCCCCCGGCCTTTGACGTGTGCGGGGCTTTCGAATATCCCCCCTGGCCCCTTCATTCCTCTCTCTTTGAGGCCTTGCACGTGTTGCCTGGCCTTGCACGTGTGCCACGTGTGGTGTCCGTGTCTGCTGTGTGTCAATGGACAGACCTCTCTTTGATTTCCTTGACGAAACATTTAATACATTTAGCTTTGGCTTTTTGAGCTCGTGTTGTTAAATCCAAAAGATGTTTGTCCCGGGTCACACATGACGTGTCGCGCGGTGCCTGCGTGTGCGTCTCTCCCCCCCCCCCTTCCGTAGCCACCAAAGTGCTCGGCACGGTCAAGTGGTTCAACGTCAGAAACGGATACGGCTTCATCAACCGGTGAGCCTGGGAGGGGTCATTCGGTCATGTGGGGTCATTGGGTCAAACCCATGAGATGGGGGGGGTAGTGGTGGGCTCGGTAAGGGCGTGACGTGTAGCCGTTCGGCCCTTTGTGGGTTCTTTGGGGCCGGTTGTTCCACGTGACCACGTGGGCCCTGAGGGTGGTGGTCCCGTGACGGGTGGCTGGTTTTTGACGTGTTTGCGAGTAGCTGGACACCCGTGTTGTCGTCGTCTTTGCTGAGGGATTCTTGTTGCTTTGTGCCGCAGGAACGACACCAAGGAAGATGTCTTTGTCCACCAGGTGAGGCGGGTGACGAGCGAGTGGTTTAGCCGTGCACACCGCAAGATCACGACGGTGGTGGCTGGAAGAGATGTTGGCTGCGGAGAGATGGGAGATGGTGGATTGTGAGGAAGAGATTAGGGATTGGAAGGGAAATTAGGGCTTGAGAGTTGAGGATCAGGAGAGTTGGGTCTTAAAGGGGAGATGGGGACACGGGCGCAGTGGAGCCAGGGGGGGTGGGGAGGGTGAGAGATGACATTGGAGGAATGGGAGGTGGGGGCTGGAAGGATGGGGAGAGAAATGTGAGTCAGAGTTTGGAGATATGTGGTGTAGGCAGAGATGCGAGCGAGAAAGGGAGAGATGAGTAAGTGGGGGGTGGCGGGCAGGTGGCGGCGAGGGGAGGGGGGAAACGAGGGGAGGGGAGATGGGGTAATCGAAGACCGAGTCGGGGAGAGGTGGAGAAGCGGGAGAGATGGGAGTCAGGTGGTCAGGGGGGGGCAGGGATGTCGGGGGAAGGGGGGGGTAGAATTTGGACAACTCGTGTTCCATGCACACGTGTGGTCCCCCGAGTCGTTGTGCCGCAGCAGTAGAGGGAGCCTGACCCTGGTGGAGGGCGCATTGTGAGCTGCCCACATGGGACTCTCGTTGTGCACTACGATAGAATGGTTAACGATTGAACGCAATTGATAACATGCACGCATTTAATTCTGTGCGTAGGAATTAAATTGTGATGCTTTAAATATTGATGGATAGCATCCCTTTGTCAGCTGCCTAAAGACCTCTATGCCCATGCAAACTTTTTGGCAATACTTGACCTCGCCGGTCAGCACGCTGCTGATATCCCTCGCCACTGATGTTAGCCGTGGCTGGGAATCGAACTCGTGTCACCGTTGCTTATCGCGCAGTGTGAACCCCTGCTTCACCGCTCCACACCCTATATAGTTACTACTTTCTGTTTTTGCTTATTGAGCATACACATGATCTGCTCCCCCAAGGTAGACAAAAGACTAACCCGAATAGGAGCTCAATAATTATTCTGGAATCGCTGTGGGCTGTACACGTGACGACGATTCTGCACCACGCGCAAGATGAATAAATCCGTTGTGGAGTGACGCGGTCATCTTGTGCGGACGGTTGATTTGCTCGAGCAATGACGACGCGCAAGGTGTGCCGCTCGCACACGGCAGGAAGGAAGCAGTCCCCCGTCATGGCAGGCATGCAAGTCATGCGTCTTGAACTTTCCACCGTACGTAGCCTGGTTGGCTACGTACGGCGGTGTGACCCCCGCCGCGTTGCGTGTTCATTACACAAAGGCAGGCCTAGAAAAGGTGATTGGAAGTGATGAGCCAGGCTGTGAACGACTGGAGTAGATGTTTAGATGATGGCTCGGGAACAGGAATGAGTGGAGGAAGAGGAGTATTTATGACCAACTAAATCAATCTTTTGGGGGGGTGGGCAGTTGATAAATAACGCCAAGCAGAGGCGTGCGGCTTGCACGCATCGGCGAGGAAGTCGGCACTTGAGTCGCGTTACACGGTCAACGCCGACAGCCTCGTCCAGACCACCAGCTCGACAGGGACAGGATCGAGTGGAGAAAGGAAGCAGTAAAGTGGAGACACCCCCCCCCCCCCCCATCAGTGGGGAAAATGCCTGAAGTAAGAATGTTTGGAGTTCATGCATCCCTCATTGACAGACTGATGTGTGCGTGTTGTGTTTAGACTGCCATCAAGAAGAACAACCCAAGGAAATACCTTCGGAGCGTGGGGGACGGAGAGGTGGTGGAGTTTGACGTTGTGGAGGGTGAGAAGGTGAGGCCTCTGCTTGCACGCTGGAACCTGGCGCCCGGCCTGGGGTCAATCGTCAATTGCGACAGCACCGATAGCTGACACGTTCATTTGCATTTTGATTGTCGGCCTCTTTGTATGACCCATGTGATTACAGTTGTAATGGGCCCCAGGGTCTTTCTCGTGCCGACAACCGCACACGCTAACATTGGTGTAGTTCTACATGCCCACAGTAATCTGATGGTGCAGTGGTCGAATCGGACTCAAATTAGTACTTTGTGCCAGTGTACAATGTCAGCACTGGGGGAGACAAAGGTGGCCGGGTGTGGTGCTGGCCACCCCAACCCCGTCATGTCCCATGCAGCCATTCATAGCTGCTATTTGTGAACAGCACTTAAAGGCTGTACGGGGCATCTTTGTATTTTGTGTTAATCCCACGTGTGCGTGTGTGTGCGTGCGCAGGGTGCCGAGGCGGCCAATGTGACCGGGCCGGGTGGAACGGCGGTGCAGGGCAGCCGCTACGCGGCCGATCGCCGGCGCTTCCGCGGGGGTTACTACGCCGGGCCTCGCCGGGGCCGGGGAGGGGCACGCAATGTGAGCAAGGCCCCCCCACACACACTCACCCCCACACACTCGCTCGCCTCCACCACACACTCACCCCCACACACTCGCCTCCACCACACACTCGCCTCCACCACACACTCGCCTCCACCAGCAGCAGCAGCCCGCCCACAGTTCCACCAGCACACTCGCATAACCACCAGCACACTCGCATAACCACCAGCACGCTCCCATAACCACCAGCACACTCGCGTAACCACCAGCACGCTCCCATAACCACCAGCGGATGATTGCTGTGCCAGCAGGCCACCCACAGCTCCACCAGCAACCCTCAGAAACAACAGCGGCACACAGTTCCACCAGCAGACCACAGTGTTGCTTTCGTGTCACGGTGTTGTTGTAGCTGTTGACACCTGATGTTGTAGCGGTGTTTGGGTGTTAAATCTATTGTTGTGGTGGCTTGTAATGGTGTTGTTGTGGTGACGTAATGGTGTTGTGCGAGTTGTGGCCTGCGGTGTTGTTTTGTCGGTGCTTAACGCGTCTGTGCTGATGGTGTTGCCGCCTTCCATGGCGGACTGCGTTGCTGCCCCGTATCGGTTGCCGTCTCGGCGTCGTGGTAGTGACTGTTTGCCGTGTGCGGTGCTGGGCGTGTGTCAGGGCGGCGAGGGCGGTGATGGTGCCGAGGAGGCGTTGGAGGAGGAGGACGACCAGGCCGGGTACCAGACGCAGACGCGGCGTCCCGCCTACCGCGGCCGTCGCTACCCGCCCTACTACGTAAGCTCTCACCCACCACCCCGGCCTCACTCGCCCCGTCTATATTAGCCCAGTGTCTAGAGGTGGAGCCACTCTTTGCCCAGCCTCGCTGTTCATCCAGCCCAGTCTTGCACAAACAGCTGCACTGTCTCACAGGGGATAACTCCACTGCCATCCCTGTCTTTACATGCCCATTCTCGCAGAGGTGCTGCGACTACGAGCCCTGGCCTTGCACAGCTCCACTATTGTCCATGTCAACTGCTGGACATCTGTGAAAGCGCTTTATAGCTCATCGGATACCTCCAGTATAAATAAAGATGATTCTCAACTCGCTCCGGTCTCGCGCACGCATTTCCAAACCCTGTCCAGCCCAATCTCCAAAGCGCAGTCTCACTCGCCACGGTCTCCCAAACAGAGGCATCGCCGCCACGCACAGCCCAATCCAGCCCCGTCTCGCATTCCCCGTGCAGCTCGGGTTTTTCTGCACGTGTGGTTCTTGTGGTGGATGGAGATGTTAGCGGTTGCTGTAGTACAATTATTTGTCGTGTTGCATGTGGTTCCAGTATTGTTTTCTGTAAATGTGGCGAACTTGTCGGTGGTTGCTGTTGACTGGTTGCAATGTTCACGCGTGCCTTGTGTTGTACCTCACCTCCTTGTGTTGTACCCCACCTCCCCACAGGGTGGCGAGGCTGGCGAGGGCGAGGAAGGCGCCGGTGACGCCGGAGTGGACGGCACGGCCCCACCACGCCGTCCAGGCGGCCGCGGTTTCACTCGCCCCTACCGCAGGTACTGGGGAGTGGGTGGGAGTTGAGTGAGCGGGGTGGGGGGGGGATCAGCAGTGGACATTAAGATTGTCTCCCGGTTACACAACGGGGTTTGGTCTCCCAAAACGATGGCACGCTCTCACTCCTCCGGTGATTACGTGTCGCGTTTGGCATCGTCGTTGGTCATAAATTTAGCCGGGCGGTGGTGGCGGTGGCGACGCACGCCTGTGTAACCCAGCACTGGAGCTATCAAGGATCGGTGGATCTCGCAAATGTCAACTCCCCTACTACCCTGGTTTGCCCGGGAGAAGCCAGTATAGAAAAATAAATCTGGACTTCAGCTGTTTCCCCGTCTCCATGCGTGGGGCTTTCTCCGCGTGCCCTTGGTGTTCCCCCTTTCGGAAGGAAGGGCCGGAAACCACAGGCAAGCTTGACTGCAGAAAGAACCCGTGACGACATCAGTTGGCCATGCTCTGTAGGCCTATTTTTGGGATGTTTGGTCATCTTCATTTAACGGTTGTTTTGATGGGACCTTTGTGTTGACAACAGAGATGGGACCGTGTTTGGCATTAAGGTTTACTGATCAAGAGATTATTTAAGGTAAAGCCCCATTGAGCTAAGGAAGCTCCTTTAATCACTGGCTGTGGTGATGAGACTTAATCTGGTCGTGTCTGGGTGGTGGCTGGCAATGGGGACGTGGTTAACGGTTCCCGAGTGCGATGTCGCGTGTGTTGATGTACGGAGTCGTCGTTAGTGTCTCGGGAACATTGTCCGTGGAGATTGAGTTGACGGTGCCCTGCTGTGACAGTCGCGTTAGCGGGTGTGGACGGTCTGCCGCTGGCACATATAAGTTCAAGTTAATTTATTAGGTATAGCCCTGTGAGCCATTCGGCTCTTGAATCGGGTGCAACCGCAACAAACAAAAAACAAAAACCTGAACAAAAAAACATCTTAAAGTGACTGTGACCGAGTGCAAACAGAAAATCCAATTAAAGACAGCTAAATATTGCAGACAAAACGCCGTACACGGTCCGCTGCCGGAGTCGCCGTGCGACCCTACTGACGTCACCGTGCGACCCCCACAGTAGGCGCGGGCCCGTGCGGCCCCGCGCCGGCCCCCCCGGCGAGGGTGGCGCCGAGGACAAGGAGAACGAGGCCGGAGAGGAGAGGCCATTCCGCGCCCAGCAACAGCAGAACTTCCGCCGGCCGTATTACAGCCGGGGTCGAGGTCGGGGGTCGCGGCGCGGAGGAGCTGCCGCCGCCGGAGAGGGCGGCAAGGCCGCGGGCGGCAACGGAGGGGAGGCGAGCGGCGCCGCGGCCACCACCACCAGCGGCACCGCGGCGGCATCCGCCACGACCGCCACGTCCACGGGGGGAGAGGCCACCGCCGTCGCCGCCGCCGCAGCGCCACCAACCCCAGCGGCAGTGGCGGCGGCGCCGTCCGAGCCGCCTGCTGCTGCTGCTGCTGAATGACTCCATCAAGGTGTGTGGAAGTGGGTGGAGGGCCCCCCATTTTGGAGCCCTTCCCGGGTCCAATCCCCCCCCCCAGTGGCGAAAACGCAATGAGCTTTAAATTAAAATACTCGCCCGCCCCTGCACGTTGTGCAGTTTCATGAACGGCATCGTTCCAACACGGGAGATTTTCGCAGCCGAACTTGGTGTGGAATAGACTTTTGTTGGGCCTCGTCGTCCTGATCATCTCGCCAATTATTTTTTGTTGTGAAATCCCCTCCACCACCCAACACGAACCAGGCATTTTGTATCATGCCAGTTCTGATTCGGCTCGCCGGTAAGTCCAGGTTCTCGCGATCGGCTCGATTGTAGAGCGGCGTGTTTGTTTGCACAATCTACGCTGGCTTACGGGCAGCATCGTGCGTGTGCTCAATTGTAACTGGAATGAGATGAGCCAGCCCCCCCCCCCCCTTCGTGGGTAAACACATGCGAGAGGTTGCTGCCAGAAGCGCTGACCTTATCCCCCCCCCCGCACTTCCGCTGCTGCGAGGCAATTTCTGTGCATTAACACAGCAGCGCACTCGGGGGTGGCTCGCATACGAGATTACAAATGACGCCGCGTGTATCGGGTCAATTCTGTCTGTCTGGTTGTGAGCAGAGCTACTCTATAATCTCATCTCATTGAGGCATTTCTGAGTGGAATCATCAGCGTCTTCCACAGTATGGTTCCCAATTAACTTGGTGACTTTTGAATTATTTCTCCAAGGCTGCGTTTAGTTGATGGAACTTAACTCTCTTATTTGACACTGATAACTATGTAGTGGGGAGCGGTGGCACAACGGTTAGCGCGCTGTGCTTCAAACCCGGCCACCCATGTTCGATTTCCCTTAAGTGACCAATTAGTCTCCAATTAGCACGGCTGGCTACGGACGGCGCAGACGTTCTGCACATACAATAATAGTGCCAGCGGCTATCTGAGTCGGTCCTGGGCCTTCCCCTTGGTCAACTCGCCCTCAAATGCGTGCTCTGGTGCGGTGTGTAAAACATCAGCACTGGGAAGACGAAGGCCGCAGGGCGGTGGTTCTGACCACACTAGACCCCTTGTGCGCCGTACCACGTTCCCCTCTAACTGCACTTGCCCCACCAGTCTGTCAAGGTCTTCTTGGTTCTTTCAGTAAAGTCACGTAGAATGGAAATAATAAAATAATAATAATAAAACAATAATTATCACCTGAGGACGGCTGCTTGCGTTGTGGCCGAAACGTCGTGAGAATTATTTTATGTTTTATTTTTATTATTTTATTATTTCCATTCTACGTGACTTTACCGAAAGAACCAAGAAGATGAATCCCCCTGCAGTCACGAAAGCTTTAAATCGAAAGTCTGTCAAGGCTGTAACGTGGGGAAACCTTTGTCTTTTGTGGTGTGTGTGTGTGAACAGGAAGCGGAGGGGGCCAATGGCCTCGTCCCAGCAGGAACGGACGGGCAGGCAGAGACCCAATCCTTGCCGGCACTGTTGACCTCACCATCGCCAGCGTTCTCTCATTGGCCTTCTCTCTCCGCGTCTCATTTTTAAATCAGCTCCTAACACCAAGACTGAAATCTTTATACCTGTCACCGTTTGTAATAACTTTGCGTACCACCAGAAGTACCTCCTTTGGATTTTAGTAGAGTTCAAAACAACTCTTTTTTTTACCCTTTGTGGAAACTGTCAACACGTGCACAAGGCAAAATAAAGGTTGAGTAACGTGCGTTTACACCTGCCTGCGAGTCTCCTGTGAATGCGAATTTCTTACCCTCCGTGGGTGGCTGTATGCTGCTGAGAGTACTCATTGCGTTGGCTTGAGTAAGTGAGGGCTGGGCGGGGGGGATAATTTGTTTTATTTTTATTGGAACCAACTGTTGATAAAGTCATGGAATTGATGGTCTTAAGTCTTCCACCTTGATTTCCGGACTTGAGACCTGGGCAATGGGCCTTCCATCCTGCTCTCCCAGCCCAACGCCTCCCTCCAGTTCCACATCACCCCCCCAAACCCTCATCCATTACCACGGTGAGATGTTAACGCCCTTGCCTGGTATACAGGAGGTTGTGGGTTTGATCCCATCGAGTTGGCATGTTCTCCCTGTGTGTGGTGGGGATTTTCTCTGGGTCCAGTTTCTTCCTCCACATGTAGCATCAACGTCACGCGTTTTAGAGTATTTGGCTGCTATACATTCCCACATAGTAAGCTATTATTTGTGGCCCAGGACTCCTGAAAAAGAGCTATGTAGCTCAGTCGGCCTTGCCCGGTAAAATAAAAAAATAATTTAGTTTAAGATGAATGCTGTTTAGAAAAAAAAAATTGCCACCAATGCAAAAAATCAGGTGGACACGTGTCTGGGGTGAAGCTGGCACCGCTGATATCGAGCACTGAGGGCCCCTTAAGGTGCTTGTGGTTCGGTCCTGAGCTTTTGGTTTGGGTCTACTGCTATCACTGCGTCTGCTTCCACAACAGCAGACGATACTTCCAGGAAATCATGCCTGTCGTGACGGAGGTGAAGCTGATATCCTCGATTTCAATCTTAAGGTTTTGGCTGCTTAGGAGTGAGCACATGGCCACTCGGTGCCTGTCTGCCAATAACTACACCAAAGACCCCAGCTCTCAATGACAAGATATCGATTTCCAACTCAGCAGTGAGATATGTGGTCGGGCTGAAACTGAGAGTCAATATATGGGCCGAGTATTTGTGCTTGAAGCTGAAGGTTTTGGGACTAGTTTCCGAGCTCCGTGGGATGTTTCTAGATCTGGGTGGAGTGGGGGTGACCTCTCACCTGACCCTGCGTGGGGTGGGGGCCAGGGGGGGGGGGTCCAAGCCGTGTCACGTTGGGCCCCTCCCGCTCCTGTCGGCACCGTGACAGCTGCGTGCTAAGTTTGGCCATGGCCTCATGAGGCCTCCTATTTCTGCCCCCGCGCCTCTACCACGTACCCATCCCTCCTGTAACCACAACGTTGCTCAGAAACGCATGGAAAGCTCTCCGTTTGGGGACCTGTGGCAAGTTCAAAGCCCGTTTGAGGGTTGATTCGGGGGCCCATCGTACTTTTCCCTGGGTCGATGATAATGAGTGCCACTAGTGTGGGGGGCGGGGGGGTGAGTCAAACAGTGGTCGTATGAATAGACTGCACCGTGTCATAGAAATGTGGAATTTGCACCATGGTAAAATAAACGTTTAAAGTTTTAGATTCTTGGTTCTTTCGGTAAAGTTATATAAGAGGGAAATAATAAAAATAAAACATTTTATTATTTCCCTTCTCCGTGACTTTCCTGAAAGAACCAAGAATATGAATCCCTGCAGTCACGAAAGCTTTAAATCGAAATTTATAGTTTTAGTTTAGATGAACACCACCGCATCGATGCACCGTTGAGCAGGAAGTCACTTTCACTTCAGAATCTTAAGGGATCTGATGAGCTAATAAACTTGTTTTTGTCACATGTCCAGTCGACGAGAGTCGTGCACGTGCTCGGGTGTCTGGTGTGGATCAGAGAGCGAGAGAGCAGCCCCCTTTCGTGGAAGTTCACCCCTCCGCCGAAGCTGCGATTTCAGTGTCAGCGCAGGCGGATGAGATGACGGCGGCAGCTGCTGTGGGATGATGGGTAATGTCTAAGGGGCCCGTCCAAGTCACCAGCAAGTCCCTCACTCCCGGGGCCCGATCTCAACCATCTCCCTCCCTGGGGAGTGTTTCGGAGAGGTGCGTTGGCAGGGAGTCGGAGTGAGAAGGGATAAGTGGGAGGCATGGACAGGTCCGTGGTGAATCTGGATCAGGAGTCGGAAACGCGCGGCTCTGTAAGGACTTCTGCTTCGTGGTGTTAATAAGGACCCCCCCCCCCCGTCTCGCATTCACCCACAGTGCATTGCAGCGGCTCTTGTTGTTTTAATTGCCGACCCCTGATTAAGATTCCATCAACCCCGTTTGTCCTCTCGTCTCTGAAGAAGGCCCGTTGCCTGAAACGTCAGCCTGCTCGGTATTATTCTCGGAGGAGGATTTGCACGTGCGCATAGGCCGCTGGCTTCCACGCGTGGGCAACTTGCATCGGCACTCCGTCGCGACCGCTCCACTCCAGCCAGGGGCACCCCGAGTGGCAGCGGTCCCCGTGGGCTCGAGGGTGGACGCTGCCCCGGCTTGCAAGCGATCATTCGTCGTCTGCCGCGAGTCGGGGAGCGATGTCACCGTGAGGTGTCGCTGCAATGAGTGATTTGCAGGAGAGATCTGGGGGGTGGTTGGCGTAGATCGCCTAAATATAAATGCGTCGTTAAAACCCGCCACCACCCGAGGCAGGCAACTAGTAAGGGTGTCACGTGAACAAAACGTGACAGTTACTAGTTCAGCACACCGGTGTGTTGGAGACTAAACCCATAAACATTTACTTTATATTTAGGAAAAAAAACCTTTATTATGGATAGTACCGGTCGTGAACAGCAGGTTGTTGTTCTGTCTCCCAACGGTCTCCACGACGACGTTCAATTCGTAAGTGCCGTGAAGAAGGGTGATCGCCTGAAACGTCGTCTCGTATACATTATTCTCATGTGAAGGCCACAGTGGTGATTAACTAACGTGTAGCAGAGGCTGACGGTTCGAATCCAGCGGCCGTCTTGGTTATCACTGCAGCGTGTGTGTGTCTGTGTGTGAACCCTACCGGTGGTGTAGCGGTTAGCGCTACGCTGCGCTATGAGCCCGGCGACCCGAGTTCGATTCGCAGCTCGCGGTCAACACCGGCTACGATTATCTGTACCGGTCCTGGGCCTCCGCTAGGTCGACTAAGCCTCAAATGAGTATCTGGTGCGGTGTGTAAATATCGCCACCGGGGAGACAAAGGCGGTCGGGCGTGGTGCTGGCCACCCACCCCCTCGTGTGCCGTGCCGGCCCTCTTAGGTGGTGCTACTCGCTAACGGCGCTTGCCCCAACAGTCTGTTACAGGCTGTATGCGGGGGGTGGGGTGGGGTCTTTGTGAACCGTGACCCCCACGCTCCCGTCTGCTTCACGAAGATCCCGTGACGTCGTTCGGCCGTTGTGACCCGGCGTGACGCGGTCCGCGTTGTCGAAATAGTCCCCGCGAAACGACTCGGAATGGCATCTCGCAGACACACGCAGACACACACATGCGCACGCACACACATGCACACACGCACGCACATGCACACACACATGCACACACATGCACACGCACACACGCGCGCACACGCACGCACACACACGCACGCACACGCACACACGCACACACACACGCACACAGAGGCACCATCGCCAACTGCTGCGAAACAATTTGGCAGGACCCTCCTGGTGGCGCTGCGGTGGCGAGATGTTAACTCCCTCGCCTGGTACACAGGAGGTCGTAGGTTCGATCCTGACCCTGACGCCTGCTGTATGTTTGGAGTTTGCGTGTCTCTCGTCACGTGGATTTTTTCTCCGGTCCCTCTAGTTGTTCCCCCCCCCCTACACGTTTAGAAACACGCGTTTAGAGCATTCGGCTGATATCACTTTCCACGTGACAAACCACTTCGTCGGATTATCAGTTGTGATGGCCATGTCGCTTGAGATAAAAGAGCTGGATTACAAACTCAGTAGTGGGCCTTACCTTGTAAAATAAAATAAAAAAGAGTGTAATTAAGACAAAGAGTGACGAGACTGGGTGATGCCTTCATGAGTCAAATCCGCGGAATACGAGGGTCAGGTTCTTGGGAATCTGCGCGAAAATTGAAAAACAAACGTCGATGGTGTTCTGTACGTTTTGGGAAACAGGGGCATGGGTGGGTGGTGAGCTTCCCGTGTCCGAGTGAACGTACCGGAGAAATTAAAATGTATCATGACATTAATCCTGCACAGTTACATCCCCATAATGTACTTAATTAAATTGTCCAACAGTACAAAAACATAACAACACGAATAATGCAACAAAATAGAATACGTGAACAAAGTGAAACGCATCCACACACGTTTATACCGTGAATTTGGAAGCTTTATTCACCTCGACACATCAACGTTCAAGAGACGCCGTCTCGAGGTCCCACACGGCAAGGCCGTCTTGCTTGTGAGTGCTACACACGGTGGCGTTAGTGCGCCACACACAGACCCCACGATTCACCCACCCAGCAAGTCCCCATGATGCCACTTTACCAATTCGCGAATAGTCAAGGGTGGCGGCGGGAGGGGGGGTGGGAAGGGCGCGAAATTTGAAATGGTATACAGTACACATTTATTTTTTAAAACCGCGAATAAACGAATTTCGCGAGGGGAAAAAAATATCCGCGAAAGAAAACGATTTAGTGGATTGATAAGAGTTACAAAAGCGTGTTGAGTTCGTTCTGCGTTCCAGAATCAATTCGATACCGCCGCCTTGTGATGGAGTGGGGTACAGCGGCAGTGGCCCGGATTCACACTCAAACAATTCGAGTTGGCTGTGTGTGTCGGGTGGTGGGGGGTTCTAACGACACATTTATATATTTACGCGATCTAAGCCCAAGAAAAACCTCTATTATGGATGATATTGGTCGCGAAAACCTACTACGTGTTAAACTGCTTTATATAGCCACTGCTGGCGGATGAGGGCCTCGAATAACAATTAAAGGAAATCTTCTTGGTTCTTTCGGTAAAGTCACGTATAATGGAAATAATAAAATAATAAAAATAAAACATAAGTAATATATATAAAAATAAAACATAATAAAGTAATATAATATATTATGTTTTATTTTTCGTATTTTATTATTTCCATTCTACGTGACTTTACCGAAAGAACCAAGAAGATGAATCCCTGCAGTCTCGAAAGCTTTAAATCGAAAAATAAATGAAACTGAACTAAAAGGGAGCGCGATTGCGCCTTACAAAGAGATGCGTCAACATCGATCTCTGTCGAGGAGGCTCGTGAAGGACATTACCGGGCGGTGCCAGGCTAGGTGCACTTTGAGGTCACCTGGGAAATTGAAAGGCAGTCGCTTTTGGCCTCGTTGTCCATGCCAGTGCGTCGTGGAAGAGACGAGAGTGCCCACAATTTGCCCCACCGCACGCGGCCTGCAACATCGACCGCCTGTGGTGGACAGAGTTGCGGCGTTAACTGCTCGACCCTGACCCCCCCCCCCCATCCTCGTCGTGGGGGCCAGCGTGGAAGGGTTGGACCATCCGCCAGCAGGGGGCGAGGACGAGCCGTTGCAGGGCTGCGTCTCCCCCTCGAGCACGCGCGCGAAGCTGCAGATGCCGGCCGAGTCCACGAGGTGGCAGCACCTCCTCCACAATGGACAGCAACAAGACAAAGGTCGCCCGCATAGCCTTCGACAGGCGATTGGGGCAAGTGCCGTTAGCGAGGAGCACCTATGAAGGCCGGCACGGCGCACGAGGGGGTGGGCAGCACCACGCCCGGCCGCCTTTGTCTCCCTCGTGGCGATGTTTTACGCGCAGCATCAGCTACTGAGTCGGCATAAGGGAGGGGGGCCCAGGACGGGTTGAAATCGGATCGGGAATCGAACTCGGGTGGCCGGGTTCGATGCGTCGCCTGTTTTTTTTATTTTTTCCCCACGTGAAAGCCGCCCGGTGTTGTTGACACGTCACGTGTCGCGTTGTCTTCTCGTTGGCTCGCAGCAGCAGCAGCATCACCAAACCATTTGTTATTTTTTTATTCGAATCGGTGTCAACTAGGGGTGAAGTTCACTTCAAGGTGGCTTATGCAACTTGGCCGCTCGGGTGAAGAGTAGAAACAAGCTGATGGAAGAATCAACAAGAGAACGTCTCAGGGAGCGTGGTAACTCACTAATGAAATGTCCCCTTCTTACCCTCCCATCACGGTCCAGTGTCCCGCCCCGACATCGCCCGGCGATTGCGACCCCTCCCCCTTGAGCACCTGGGACCCCCCTCGCCCCCACCCCCTCGTCCCCACCCCCCTCGTCCCCACCCCCTCGCCCCCACCCCCCTCGCCCCCACCCCCCTCGCCCCCACCCCCTGGTCCCCACCCCCCTCGCCCCCACCCGCCCCCACCCCCCTCATCCCCACCCCCTCGTCCCCACCCCCCTCGCCCCCACTGCTTTGGAGCGTGAGACGTGAGACCGTCTCCCCCACACCCCCGCCCTTCTTCCCCCCCTTCCCCCCCCCACCACCGCTTTGGCAAGTGCGACCGTGCCCCCCCCCCCCACCGCTTTATCACGTGGGCACGTACCCCCCCTTCCCCCCCACCGCTTTGGCCAGTGGGCACGTACCCTCCCCCACCGTCCCCCCACCGCTCCTCTCCGCGCAGCTGCACCGCCTGCGCACCCGCGATAGCCGAGGGACGGCGCGCGCGCCACCGCTCGTGCCCCCCCCACCCCCCCCCCCCCCCGCGAGACGAGGCCGGCCGTTGCGAGGCGGGTAGAGACGCAGCGACCCCTCGCTGCCATGGAGCGCCCGGGTCGAGGTTCGACTCCTGCCCCTGGGGGTGTCCCCGGTAAGTCGGCACACACCGACACGCCCGTGCACGCAGGTACCACGAAACGTCGCTCGTTCTAAACGCGTTTCTTACACGTCCCGTCAGTGGCGCGCGCGGCCTTCTGGGATCGCTTACTTATCAGCAGCGTTTGTTTCGAGACAAGGCGAAGACTCTGGACAGGGCTCGTCACGCAGTGTCTCATCAGCAGGCTCCGGCTTGCTTCACTCCCTGCTCTAGTGGCCATCGAGGCGATGTTCGTGTCACATGCACAACGTTGAGCCAGCGGTGGGAAATTCCACATTCCTCTGGCGGGTGATGTTTATCCACAGAGACAAGCAGTTGGTCTGCGCCAGAAGTGCGGTAACTATTTTATCGACACCGGAGAGATGATGGGGCGAGTCAGCTCCTCTCAGCCAGGATGCGAGCTCTCAACCCTGTATGCATGTTGAACTTCTCTTGCACCGTACAGAGCCAACTGGTCCTCTTCCGCTGAGCCACCCGGCCAGACGCGGAACTCATGGGGAAACTGATATCGCGCTAATCGTCATATCGCGATATTTCATATCGTGGCAACCTTCCCATGATATTCTCCGGGTTTTGTTTTGTACATCAGAGGTGGCAACCCAACGTGCAGGACGGATTCAAGCCCCTGTCCTCCCTCTGGTCGTCACTGCTCTCTTCTGCTGCTCCTACTGCCTCATTGTGTTCACGGGACACGCAATTGCGGAGTTCCCTTACAAGAACGAGTTTGTTCGAGACGAAGGCGAGAGTTAACACCCTTGACACTTTGGACATGAGTTCGAATGCACACCACGGCGAGCACGAGTGGCGAGTCGGGTTGCCACCCATCCCGTTTTTATCCCAGGATCGTACTCTCGTTGAGGGGGCAATTGTTTACTGTTTTGGGAGATTTCACGGGACAGTTAACAAATTCCGATTGTTTTTTCAATTGCTCAATTATAACAACAACAACGTACCACTTAAGACCGTGCATTCACATGCAGTAGTCCTCCCCTCTCCTTGATATTGTGAGATATTTCCTCCTCCCATGATATGTCCAGTTTTGATATCAGAGGTGGCAACCCCAGTGGTGAGTGACATCTGACTCAGGCCTGGATTACCCACCACTCACGCAGAGTGGCTCCTCCTGCACACCAGGGGCAGCCGATGTTAACTCGGAACTCAGAAGAAACACTCTCGTAGGTGGAACACACCACGTTGCTACGATGTCGCAGTCTTCTTGTTGTTGTTGTTGCCGTACGTCTGATGATGTCGACGCAGAGAGACCAGGTACTGCAAGTTCACATTCGGGCGGTCAATCCCAGATAAGCGCGGCAGGAATGACAGAGCTGTTGCGAATCGTCGCCGCGACGTCTCCTTCGGCGTCGGTGTGGTCGTGATACGATTCTTGTAACTCCCCCACCACCACCACCCCCACCACTCCTCGCAAGGTGCCGGTGGGACGCCGCCGCTGCGGCTGAGCGCGTGGGGCCCGTGGCAGTGCCACTGCGAGGCGGGCACGCAGGCGCGCTGGCGCCACGTGCTCCGGGCGCAGGTCACGCGGCCCGCGCGGCCCCCGCAGCTGGTGCAGGAGGCGGCGTGCAACCTGCAGCAGTGCACCCGCTGCACGGCGCGAGACTGCCGCCTGCTGCCGCACAAGCGCGCCGTCGGCTTCTGAGCACCGCCTCCCCCACACATTCATCCTCCCCCCCAACCCTCTCCTGCCCCCACCCTCCTCCCCCCACCCCTCTCCTGCCCCCACCCCTCCTCTCCCCCAACCGTCTCTTGCCCCCACCCCTCCTCCCCCACCCCGTCCTCCCCCCCAACCCCTCCTCCCCCCACCCCTCCTCCCCTCTCCCCCAGCCCCTCTCCTGCCCCCAACCTCCCTCCCCCCCAACCGTCGTCTGGCCCCAACCCCCGTCCTCCCCCACCCCCTCCTCCCCCCAACCGTATCTTGCCCCCACCCCTCCTTCCCCCACCCCTCCTCCCCCACCCCTCCTCCCCCCAACCGTCCTGTGCCCCCACCCCCTCCTCCCCCCACCCCTCCTCCCCCCCACCCCTCCTCCCCCCACCCCTCCTCCCCCCCAACCCTCTCCTGCCCCACCCCTCCTCCCCCCACCCCTCCTCCCCCCCAACCCTCTCCTGCCCCCACCCCTCCTCTCCCGCCCCCCCGCTGTGTGGTGCCCTGACCTGCCAGACAAATATTAAAATCTGATTTAAAATACACCAAGTAATTGTAGTAGGATGAGGCTTTCGCGACCAGTGTTATTCATAATAGAAGTTGTGGGTTAGATCGCGCAAATATAAATGTGTCGTTAAAGCCGCCACCACCCGACACAGCCAATTAATAAAGTTTGTCACGTAAACCAAACGTGTCAATTCGTCACCGGTACAGCACACCGTTGCCTTAGAGAGTACACCCACAAATCTGTCTGTCGCCTGATGATGCTAGTTGTAATTACTGGCGAAACGTCGCACTCAAATGGCAAACGTTGTGGATTTACGTGCCAAACCATACGAATTAGCTGTGCCGGGTGGTGGCGGGTTTCACGACACAAAAAACCTCTTATGGACGATTTTAAACATTACGGCTCAGACATATGTGTGTATGTTGAATTTCTCTCGCACCATCCGTAGCCGACCGTGCTAATCAAGGGGTGGGGGTGTGAGTGAGTGGGGGGGGGGGTGAGTGAGTGGGGGGGGTGTATAGTTACGACCCCTCGTGTGAATAAATGACGTGGCCACGCGCGAGATTGCGACTCACGCCGACAGTAGTCGACAAGACCGACGGTGGTTGTTGCTATTGTCACAGAGCCGGAGGTAAATAGCAATAGATAAGGCTCGTGGTGATTAGCGCTATTGGCTGCCACCGAGGGCGCAAATCGACGGGGCTGGCGGCGGCAGCAGTAGCAGCGACAGCGATCTGGTTACCCAGTAGCGCAGCGATGAGGCTATCAGCAGAGAGGATGGCGACTTCGCGCGGGGCTATTGATGCACGACCGGCACAGCGATGCAGAACAACACAAAGTAGCCGCGACACGTTCGTCAGTAACACCGCGCGTGTGTGTGTATGTGTGTGTATGTGTGTGTATTTGTGTGTATGTGTGTGTATGCGTGTGTATGTGTGTGTATGTGTGTGTGTATGTGTGTATGTGTGCGTGTGTGTGTGTTAATGTGTGTGTATGTGGGTGTATGTGTGTATGTGTGTGTAGGAGCGATAGTTTAGCGGTTATCGCGCTGCACTATGAACCCGGGTTCGATTCCCGCTCACGGCCAACACCGGTGACGATTTTCTGAACCGGTCCGGGGCATCCCCTAGGTCGACTCAGCCTCAAATAAGTACCTAGTGTGGTGTGTAAACATCGCCACTAGGGAGACAAAGGCGGCCGGGCGTGGTGCTGGCCACCGACCCCCTTCGTGTACCGTGCCGGACTTCATAGGTGCTCGCTAACAGCACTTGCCCCAACAGTCTGTTCAGGCGATACGGGGGATCTTTGTCTTTGGTTTTAAAAATTAAAAATAAAATATATATATATAGCATCGGCGGCGTTTCGTGCGATGGCCCTACTTCAGAGCACAGCTCTAACGGAGGCCCCCATCTCCTTGTCTCTCGGCGTGAGTGAACAACTCAGCGGCGGCTTGCGGGTCGAAACGGCAACCCGTGTCACGTGGTCACAGCGAGACCGCTCGTGCGCCTGGCGACTTCAATGTGTCTGCCGGCTGGTGGGAGGAGGGCATTTTGACACGGACGTGGCCCCACATCATAACGTGGCCGAACCAAAAATAATAAAAAATATATTATTATCAGAAGGCAAGAAGAGCTTGGGAAAAAGAGACGACAGAAGGGGGGGGGGGTATCTGGTGAGATCCGGTGAAGTCGGCGAATTCAGGGCGACTTGGTCGTCTGCCACCACCACCACCACGACTATCACCACCACCGTCAATGTCACTGCCACCACCGTCAATGTCACTGCCACCACCGCCACCACGACTATCACCACCCCCGTCAATGTTACTGCCACCACCGCCACCACGACTATCACCACCGCCGTCAATGTTACTGCCACCGCCACCGCCACGACTATCACCGCCGTCAATGTCACTGCCACCACCACCACCACGACTATCACCACCGCCGTCAATGTCACTGCCATCACCAACACCACCACCACCACCGTCACGTGGCGAACGCGGGCACCGGCCGCTCTCCGCCGCCGTCGGGGACGTCTTGCGTGCCACAGCTGACGGACGGCACGGCGACCTGCACGGCCCTCCTCCTCCTCCTCCGCCGGTGTCGGCAGCGCAGCAGCGCCCTGGCGACCTCGGCGCGCAGCTCGGCGGAGCGCAGCCCGTAGACGAGCGCGTTCACCACGGGCACGCCGCACGCGTTCGCCGCCTGCAGCACCGTCTTGGCCGCCACGACGACGCGCAGCGCCGGGGGGAGCTCCTCCTCCGCCGTGTGGCTCAGCCGCTCGGGCGCCTGGAACTCGGCCACCTCAAGGAGGAAGATGGCCATGCCCGTGGCGTAGGAGACGGCGAGCAGCGCGCCGTGCGTCCAGCACGTGTGCAGCGCCTTGCGGCGGGACGGCCCCGGCCTCGAGCGCTCGCCGGCTCCGGCGCCGGACATCGACGCCCGCATCACCTACAGGTGATAGGGGGCCGGCCATAAATGACGTCGCGCGATTTTGGACGATTTTTGACCCCCCCCCAAACCCTCGTCACACGGCGTCACAAAAAGTCAACCTCCCCCCTTAAATATGACGTCACAAAGCTCTGCCCCCCCCCCCCCCCACAAAACCATATTTCCATTTTGAAAATAAAACATTCTTCACATCGCTTTAAACTATTGCATTGTAGTGCGTATTTAATGTGGCGCTGCACTCTGATGTAGGAGTGTTGTTATAACAATTCTATATTTATTTAAAGTTGCGCATTTTGACGTGATGTCACATTTTCAAATCCCCCCCCCCCCTCGTCATACACCGTCACAAATGTCTGACCCCCCCCCCCTAGGTGCGTGACGTCATTTATGGACGATCCCTAATAACATGTAAAAATCTCAACCGGTCTAACTGTAAAGCCGTTTTTTTATTCACTCAGTGAGGCCCACTTTGAACTGTGTAGATTCATTTTTTCAAAAGCGACCTGGCCATGATAAGTGATAGCCCAACGAAGTGGCTTCTCATCACGTGGACATGCATAGCAGCCACACGCTCTAAACGCGCTGTGATGTTGGTTCTAAAAATGTGGAGGAAAAACCGGAGGACCCGGAGAAAAATCCCCGCGACCACGGGGAGAGAGAGACACGCAGACTCCAAATATACAGCAGCAGGCGTCAGGGATGGGATCGACCCCACGACCTGCTGCATACCAGGCGAGATAGTTAACATCTCGCCACTGTGGCGCTCCTACTTGTAACTTGCCGTCACGCAGTATTCACTCGGTCTCGACAAGAGAGAGAGCGAGGAACCACAGCAGGGAAAGGCAGCAGCAGCAGCCACGCGGGGAGAAGCCGGCGCTCCGAACGCTTTGCGAGAAGCACAAAGAACAAAGCAAGCAACAGAAATAATGAGGATCCCTTGTGGAACGGCTCACTGCACTGTGGAGCCGTTCCACAACGACGATTCTGCACCACTCGCCAGCGAAATACATCCCAGTGGGTGGGGGGCGATCTTCAGCGTGTCGGGTTCACGGCCCGGTGAGGGGACGACGCGCAAACGGCGTTGGCCGCTAGCACACACACACACACACTCGCACACACACGCTAGCACACACACACTCGCACACACGCTCGCACACACACTCATGCACACATTCACGTACACACACAAAGATCCCCCGTATAGCCTGAACAGACTGTAGGGGCAAGTGCTGTTAGCGTGCACCTATGAAGGCCGGAACGGTACACGAGGGGGTGGGTGGCCAGCACCACGCCCGACCGCCTACGTACACACACACGCACGCTCGCACACACACTCACGCACACATACACACACTCGCACACACTCTCACACACGCGCACACTCACGCACACACACGCACACACACTCGCACACACACACGCACACGCTCGCACACACACACACTCACGCACACACTCGCGCACACATGGACACACATGGACACACACGCTCACACATGGACACACACGCTCACGCGCTCACGCACACGCACACACACTCGCACACACACACACATGAACACACTCGCTCTCACACACACACACTCACGCACACGCACGGCAGCGAGGAAGGCAGCGCCCGAGTGTCGCGACGGAGCGTCGGCCTTGCCCAGACCACCAGCTCACGTGGGAGCCCTTGGGGGGTGGAGTGGGGGGTGGGGTTTCCACGTCACCTTGGCGTAGGTGAAGGTGCTGAGCAGCAGGAAGGCGGTGGACATGACTCCGGTTAAGGCCGAATCGAAGGCGACGTCCGAGGACGAGCTGTGGCACGAGGCGACGGCCAGCGACATGTGGTCGCACATGAGGCCCGGCAGGCGCGGGGGTCGGGGGGGCCGCGTGGAGGGGCCCCCCTCGGAGCCTCCGGGGGGGGTGCAGGCGCGCAGGTGCAGAGAGGCGCCCAGGAAGGAGGCGGCGACGGCGAGGGACGCCGTCCAGCCCACCGCCAGCGCCACGCAGGTGCCGCGGCCGCCGTGCGTGCAGCGGAGGTAGTGGAAGGGGTGGCAGATGGCCAGGTACCTGGGTCAGGTGCGACGCGGAGGGTTGGGGGAGGGGGGGTTCGTGGCGACGGTGGCACCGCGGCGAGCTTACGGCGAGATGTCCGACGTTTCGCTCCACGTGCCGAGAGCTTCGTCGGGAACGGAGCCGTGACTCCCGGATGGGTGTGAGAATGTCCCCACGACGCACCCACCCCCTTACTGACCCACCCCCCACCCCACCTACTCATCCATCCAGCCCCCCCTCCACCCACCGACTCACCCGCCCGCTCACCCCCCCACCCCTCCACCCACCGACTCACCCGCCCGCTCACCCCCCCACCCCTCCACCCACCGACTCACCCGCCCACTCACCCCCCCACCCCTCCACCCACCGACTCACCCGCCCGCTCACCCCCCCACCCCTCCACCCACCGACTCACCCGCCCGCTCACCCCCCCACCCCTCCACCCACCGACTCACCCGCCCGCTCACCCCCCCACCCCTCCACCCACCGACTCACCCGCCTGCTCACCCCCCCACCCCTCCACCCACCGACTCACCCCCCACCCCTCCACCCACCGACTCACCCGCCCACTCACCCCCCACCCCTCCACCCACCGACTCACCCGCCCGCTCGCCCCCCACCCCTCCACCCACCGACTCACCCGCCCGTTCACCCCCACCCCTCCACCCACCGACTCACCCGCCCGCTCACCCCCCACCCCTCCACCCACCGACTCACCCGCCCGCTCACCCCCCCACCCCTCCACCCACCGACTCACCCGCCCGCTCACCCCCCACCCCTCCACCCACCGACTCACCCGCCCGCTCACCCCCCACCCCTCCACCCACCGACTCACCCGACCGCTCGCCCCCCACCCCTCCACCCACCGACTCACCCGCCCGCTCGCCCCCCACCCCTCCACCCACCGACTCACCCGCCCGCTCGCCCCCCACCCCTCCACCCACCGACTCACCCGCCCGCTCGCCCCCCACCCCTCCACCCACCGACTCACCCGCCCGCTCGCCCCCCACCCCTCCACCCACCGACTCACCCGCCCGCTCGCCCCCCACCCCTCCACCCACCGACTCACCCGCCCGCTCGCCCCCCACCCCTCCACCCACCGACTCACCCGCCCGCTCACCCCTCCACCCACCGACTCACCCGCCCGCTCACCCCCCCACCCCTCCACCACCGACTCACCCGCCTGCTCACCCCTCCACCCACCGACTCACCCGCCCTCTCACCCCCCCACCCCTCCACCGACCGACTCACCCGCCCGCCCGCTCACCCCCCCACCCCTCCACCCACCGACTCACCCGCCCGCTCACCCCTCCACCCACCGACTCACCCGCCCGCTCACCCCCCACCCCTCCACCCACCGATTCACCCGCCCGCTCACCCCCCCACCCCTCCACCCACCGACTCACCCGCCCGCTCACCCCTCCACCCACCGACTCACCCGCCCGCTCACCCCCCCACCCCTCCACCCACCGACTCACCCGCCCGCTCACCCCTCCACCCACCGACTCACCCGCCCGCTCACCCCCCCCCCCACCCCTCCACCCACCGACTCACCCGCTCACCCCCCCACCCCTCCACCCACCGACTCACCTGCCCGCTCACCCCTCCACCCACCGACTCACCCGCCCGCCTCACCTGTCGAGCAGCATGCTGGTGACGGAGGCGAATCCGGCGCTGGACGTGAACGAGAAGAAGAAGAGCTGAGCGCGGCACGCGGACAGCGACAGCGGCACCGCGGCGGCGCCGGGCAGCCCCGGGCGGGCGAACAGGAGGAGCGAGAGCCCCGCGTGGGCGCGCAGGAGGTCCGCGAGCGCCAGGCTGGCCATGAAGCAGAACATCGGTTTGCGGCGGAGCGCCGGCAGGCAGGAGATGGCCGTCACCAGCGCGGCGTCCATGGCGCAGCCGACGGCGTAGAGCGCCACGGCGAGGCCCTGCACCAGAGGGGCGGCCTGGCCCAGCCCCAGGGCCGGGTGGTAGGAGAGGAGCTGCGAGGGGTCCTCATCGTCGTCCGGCGGCGCCAGCGACGCGTTGGGCGACGCGCGGCTCATCCCGCGTTGCCCGCACGGCTGCCCACGTGGGCTGCCGCGCGCGGTTTGCTGTGGGTGGGCGGAAGAGTTGGAAATTGAAGTGGGCATCTTCATCGCGACCGCCGCTAGTATTAGTATTGCGACCATCATGGGTATCATCATCATCTTCTCTCAACTCGGCTGCCCTAATACAAGCACGCGTTCCGCCAGAGCAGGCGTGGTTGTATTGGGGTAGCTGAGTGGAGTAGTGCACTCGCTCCACCAGAGCACCCACCCAGGCACTCCACCACATACCTCGCCACCAACACGAGCGCCCGTACCCTCTAGGCAACACAAAGCTCCCCACCCACCACCATCACCACCACCACCACCCACCACCATCCAACACCACCACCCACACCACCACCACCCACCACCACCCCCACCACCACCCACGACCACCCACCACCACCCACCACGACCACTCACCACCACCCACCACCACCACCCACCCCCTACCCCACCACCCACCACCCACCACCCACCACCACCCACCACCACCCACCACGACCACTCACCACCACCCACCACCTACCCCCACCACCACCCACCACCACCACCCACCACCACCCCGTAGTCTTGAGCGGACTGTTGGGGCGAGTGCACGCGAGCGAAGCGGCAACGCGCACCACGCCACGGCCGGGTTCGCTTCACAACGCCGCGCTCGAGGTGGCTGAGTCGAGTCTGAGTTGACCCCGGGGGTGGGGCGGGGATCCCAGGAGAGGTTCTGAGAATAATAATAAAATATTAAAATAATAAAATAATGCTCGTCGCCGTCAGGGGCCGTGAGCGGGACTCAAACTTGGGTGGCCGTGCTCGTGGCGAGACGTAAACACGGGGAGAGAGAACGCGCTCACGCGGACTCGATCCCGGCGCTCCCACGCGTTCATCATCATCACAATCCGCCGCGGTTTGGAGACGCGAGCCAGAGCGGTGCGGTTGAGGCCACGCAACCCGACACTGCGGGCAGTCCAGTAAAGCCGGAGAGATACTCATAGAGATACACATAGAGACGCACATAGAGATACATAGAGAGATACTCATAGAGATACACATAGAGATACTTATAGAGATACACATAGAGACGCACATAGAGATACATAGAGAGATACTCATAGAGATACACATAGAGATACTTATAGAGATACACATAGAGACGCACATAGAGATACATAGAGAGATACATAGAGATACTCATAGAGATACTCATAGAGATACTCATAGAGATACATTAAAGATGAGGCACGGACCGCGCAGTGAACCCACCGTGGTCTGGGCGCCTTCAACGCAGCAGGAGGAGGAACAGCGACACGACACCAACTCTGTCTCTCTCTGTATCTCTCTGTCTCTCTGTCTCTGTCTGTCTGTCTCTCTCTCTGTCTCTCTCTCTGTCTCTCTCTCTGTCACTCTCGCTCTGTCTCTCTGCTGAAGCCCTCTCGTCGTGACCAGCAACAGCAGCACCAGACCTCGACATCGGCATTTAGCTCGGGAACATACTGACACTGCCACCATCAGCAAGAACATAATGTGGTCCATCCACTGCTGGACGAAGGCTTCCCCACGACGCCGCCGGAGCTACCGCGATCCTGCCCCGGGGAAGATCCGCACGAGTATCTGATTTCATGGCTCCATCTCCCCGGGCGGACCCCATCCTCTCGTACGACCCCGTAAAATCCATCGATGGCTTCACACCTCCGATGGGCAGGGTTGGCTACGTACGGTGCGAAAGAAGTTTCACATGCAATGCAATGCGAACTCGCTCCGACGGCGCCTTTCTCAAAGCCAGCGGGTCCCATGGACGTAAAGTGATCCTCTTAGATAGGAACAGAGGCCTCATCCAGCAGTGGAGTGGCCGATCCGACGCCGGCACGAGGCAGCCTGGGGGTCAGGGGGTAAATCCGCACCTCGGTCACTGCCGCGCTCTTCTCGATGCGCTGCGCCAAATCCCACGGCCGAGGGCCCCGGCGCCCGTGGCCGCGTGCCCCCCCCCCCCACGCCCCCCCGCGGGTCGTCACTCGCGGGGCGCGCCGAGCGAAACGCCGCCGCCGCCGTCGTCTGCGAGTCTCGGGGGGGGGGTCTGGGAGTCTGCGAGTCTCGGGGGGGGGGGTCTGGGAGTCTCGGGGGGGTCTGGGAGTTTCGGGGGGGTCTGGGAGTCTCGGGGTCTGGGAGGATCAGCGGCGACTCGGAGGCGGCGGCTGCGTTTGTACCCCGAGCGGGAGGGTCACGGGATGACGAATCGGAGCTCGCGAAGTGGAGGGAGGGAGGATGGGAGGCGAGAGAGGGAGAGGGCACGCGTCTGCTGACCCAGCCCCAGTGAGGGATGTGGGGCAGTGTGGTGGTGGTGGTGATGATGGTGATCGTACTGATGATGGTGGTGGTGGTGATGATGATGATGGTGGTGATCGTAGTGATGATGATGATGGTAGTAATGATGATGGTGGTGGTGGTGGTGATGATGATGATGGTGGTGATGATTATGGTAGTGATCGTAGTGATGATGATGATGGTGGTGGTGGTGGTGGTGATATGATGGTGGTGGTGGTGATGATGATGGTGATGATGATGATAATAATGATGATGGTGGTGGTGATGATGATGATGGTGGTGATGATGATGGTGGTGATCGTAGTGATGATGATGATGGCGATGGGATGCTCTGCCGTGATGGGGTAATCGTTCACACTCATCATCAGCAATGGCCACTCCACTGCTGGATGATGGCCTCACCCCACACCCCCCTCCCACCTCAAGCCGTCGCAGCGTCCCTGTCTTTATTTATTGATGCGTCGTGACTTGTTTAAATCTTCTCTACTTTGCACGCCTGCCGTGTTTCTGGACTGTTTGTTGTTGCAACTTGCTGACCCGCCCCGACTTGGACGTGTGTGAAAAAAGCTTCATAGCTCATCGGATTTCCTCCTGCATAATTAAAGAGTCTGATTGTGACCTCTCACGCGTCTTGCGATACACCAACACTCCACCGCACGAACACACCCATTACACTCTTACTACTACTATGCCGGTAGGAGGAAGCTACTGGAGCTACGGACTTTTAAAACAAGATTAACGAACTCATTTCTTTAAAACTCATTTGTGTGTTTAGTTTGTTTGTCATTGCTCCGAACCTCTCATGAGAACGGTTGGCTACGTACGGTGCGAAAAAAGTTCAACGTACATACATACACACATAGACTCACACGAAGACCCATGGACTCACACAGAGATACCCATGGACTCACACAGATACCCACCGTTTGTTGTCCTTCCCCCGCACCTCCGATTTGCACGGCTGGCTACGTATGGTGCGAAAGAAGTTCGACGTACGTGCGTGGACGAGCTGATTGTCATAGCTCCATCTCCTCGGCAGACGTACCCTCCTCACAAGTTCCCCGTTCCTTTGCTGCCACTCCGTTCCAAGACTTCTGACCATCGCCCCTCGTGCAATTCAAGCCACGCCGGGCCCTGCCAACTCACCCACTCACCTCGTTATAATCATTTGAATGATGCCATTCAACCCTTGCGAGCGTTCCCCTAATCCGTGTGTCCCCCTCTCTCTCTCTCTCCCTCTTGCTCTCTCTCTGTCTGTCACGCACTGTAACTTACCAGGATGCACGTCTCTACCCCTTTTTTGTGGTGGGATGTTTATTTTTTGTTGTTTGTTGTTCCGTTTTTTTGCGTGGCGATCGGCGGCGGCAGCGGCGGCACCGGGAATTTTGCAATCCACAAACGTCGCCCCGGTCAGACTCCCGAGTCCAACTCCCGACGGCGCCCGTTCAAATAGTGGGGGGCCGGCACGCTGGGGTCCTCCCACGCACCCCTCCAAACGCGCTCAAGCAGCATTGTGCCCGGCGTAAGGCACTACCACGAGAGTACAAGCCACGTCTATCCATCATAACCCCATTCTATTGTGCACTATCTTATTATAATTCTGTTCCAGACTCTTCCGACAAAACAAATGAAGCCCTGGGCACCGAGCAGAGTTGGTCGATCATACGCTGGGGTCGAGTGTGGCGTCCTGCCGCTTACTTGCAAGTCTCCCTCCTGTCGTTGAGCGCGCCTGAGTCGACCGAACTCCCTCCTCGAGCGGGCTCACCTCGATCTTTCTCGCAGAGGCTCCTTCTGCCAGCAGTTGACGCGAGCCGAGCAATTGCAGGACTGCGCCTGTCTGTCGCGACGACGACGACGACGATGATGATGATTATGCTGGTCGAGCAGGAGAGTTCGGCGCAGCGGAACAAAGTTGTAAAACTTTACAACCTCCCAGCTCAAAAGACGCGCGCACGCACGCGGTGGTTATGATGATAATGATGATGGTAGTGGTGGTAAAACCCTGGGTGTATGTTTTGCCCCCCCCCACCCCACCCCCTCTGCCAAATATACAACACGTCTCTGGCCGTGTGCGAAACGCGGCACTGGAGTTGACGTTGAAGGTGGGGGGGAGCCCCCTGCCCGTCGCAGCCCCGAAGCGAGTGGGGGGGGGGGTCCCAGCAAACCCCACGTGTTTACGAGCGCGCCCGTCACGGCCCGGTAACAATCGCAACCCGCGCGTCCATCACAGATGGGAAGTTTGGCTCAGCAGCGGGAACTCGGAAATTGCGCTGTTCTCTTGCGCATTCCGCTCGCCTCCTGTAGATGCCCCCCCCCACCCTACGCGGCTGTGAGCCGTGGCGTGACGAGGGGCAGGCAAGGGGGTACCCTGCCCCCCCACTGCTCCCTCCCTCCCTGGTGGCCAAAGCTACGAGTTGCCCCCCCCCCTTGACGACCACCATGAGATGTTGTCAACAACGGTGTCAAACAACACAACGTTAGTTTGCGACGACGGAGCGCCCCTACACGGTGGCTAGGAGATGTTAATTACCTCGCCTGGTGTACAGGAGGTCGTGGGTTCGATCCAGACCATGACGCCTACTGCTGTATATTTGGAGTTTGCGTGTCTCTCTTTCTCTTAACATCATCACGGTGGCTAGGAGATGTTAATTACCTCGCCTGGTATGCAGGAGGTCGTGGGTTCGATCCAGACCATGACGCCTACTGCTGTATATTTGGAGTTTGCGTGTCTCTCTTCTCTCATCATCATCATCACGGTGGCTAGGAGATGTTAATTACCTCGCCTGGTATGCAGGAGGTCATGGGCTCGATCCAGACCCTGACGCCTACTGCTGTATATTTGGAGTTTGCGTGTCTCTCTTTCTCTCATCATCATCACGGTGGCTCGGAGATGTTAATTACCTCGCCTGGTATGCAGGAGGTCGTGGGTTCGATCCAGACCATGACGCCTACTGCTGTATGTTTGGAGTTTGCGTGTCTCTCTCTCATCATCATCACGGTGGCTAGGAGATGTTGACTACCTCGCCTGGTATACAGGAGAACGTGGGTTCGATCCCGACCCTGACGCCTGCTGCTGTATGTTTGGAGTTTGCGTGTCTCTCTCTCCATGGTCACGTGGACTGTTCTCCGGTCCCTCCCGTTGTCCCCCTTCCATGTTTAGAATCATGCTTTTAGATTATTTGACTGCCTTACCTGGTAAGATAAAATAATAGTTTAGTGCAGTTTTAATGTTCGAGACCGTGCGCGTGACGATGTGATTAGGCAAGAGGAGCTGCGATAATAAAACAGCCTCGAGGTGCGACCGTGCGAGACAAATCAAATGTCGGACCCCTCACCTCAACCGATTGCCGCACCCCTCTGAGCTGACTGACGTCGTTACTACGCCACCGACGACGTCGTTACCTACGCCACTGAATGCATCGATAGATCAGTGAAGTCAAATTGCATTCGGTCCCGTGTCTCTGCAGAAATGCACCGCCGATGCTTGAAGGAGGCGCCTGGACATTTACACCGACAGCTGATTAACAGTTCTCGTGCGACACGTGGGTCAATATTGCCGTGCTTTGTCAATACACGTAACGACGAGGGTATATGCACACATAACAAAGACAAAGATCCCCCGTACAGCCTGCGCAGACTCTTGGGGCAAGTGCTGTTAGCGAGTACGGCACATGAGGGGGTGGCCAGAACCAACGCCCGGCCGCCTTTGTCTCCCCAGTTGTAGCGAACTTGTACACACCGCACCAGGTACTCAATTTTAGGCTGAGCCGACATAGGGGAGGCCCAGCACCGGTTCAGATAATCATCACCGGTGTTGGTGGCCGTGAGCGGAAATCGAAATTGGGTCGCCGGGTTCGTAGCGCAGCGCGCTAACTGCTGCACTACCGCTCCCCCCATCATACTGTATAAGTATATACAAACACAGACTTTGGTTCTTTCGGTAAAGTCACGTAGAAATAAAATAAAATAAATATTTATGTAATTTTTGCAAACTTTATTATTTATTTTATTTCATTTCTACATGACTTTACCGAAAGAACCAAAGAGTAATTCCTGCAGTCACGAAAGCTTCAAATCAAACACACATCTATACTAATTTAAACGAATCCTTCACTATTTTGTCATTTTACCATATAAGGGCCGCTGAGCTATATCGCTCTTTTGCAGAAGCGGCCTGGCCACAAATGACAACTCAACTATACAAGTCCACGTGGCTTCTTCACTTAGAACTGTATAGCAGTCAAATACGAAATGTGGCGGGGAAAACCGGAGGACCTGGAGAAAATTCCAAGCGACAACAGAGAGAGACACGCAACCTCCAAATATACAGCAGGCAGCAGGGTCGGGATCGAACCCACGATCTCCTGTACACCAGGCGAGGTAGTTAACATCTCACCACGGAGAGAGAGACACGCAACCTCGAAATATACAGCAGGCAGTCAGGGTCGGGATCGAGCCCACGACTTCCTGTATACCAGGCGAGGTAGTCAACATCTCACCATCGAACCCACGACCTCCTGTATACCAGGCAAGGTAGTCAACATCTCCCAGCCACCGCGGCGTGCATGCGAGGCGATGTTCTGTGGCAGCACGGGGCTTGCGTTTAAGCCGACGGCAGCGTCGCTATATCCTGGAGCGCACTGCTTCCACCGGCTTGCACAACAGCCTCGGCATATCTTGCGAGAGGGACATCTGGCAGGTCGCACACTCCAATAAAAGAGTGCGTCCGTGCACGCGAGCGGTGATATGGCCGGACAGACGGTTCACGGTGGGGTCAAGTGCTGTGAGCGAGGAGAAAGGCGATGCAGTGTTTGGCCGTGGTTATAGCCCATCGCGACGAACCCGGCCACCCGAATTCGATTCTCGCTCAAGGCCACAAGCATCATTGGCGAATATTTGAAACTGGACGCCTCCCCCCTAGGTCGCCTCAGCCTTAAATGAGTACTTGGTGCGGTGTTGGTGTGAATCGTCAGCACTTTGGGAGACAAAGGTGATCGGGGTTCACAGTGGACGATAACGATCCGGCTACTGTGTGCCTCGTATCACGGTCCAGATTCGTGTGAAATATTGCCATCAAATTATAGGAACTCCTCTACTTACGAGCATTCGCCTTACGAACTTTCAGAGATACGAACAAACCCTGTCCATTTGTCCAGTTGCCTGCTCGCACCGAGAGTCATAAGTTCACCGCCGCGCAATAGATGGCGGTGGTGGCATCTTCATCTGCAGAAAATGAAGAACCAGTAGCATCTACATCTGCAGAACACGAAGAACCAGTGGCATCTACATCTGCAGAACGTGAAGAACCAGTGGCATCTGCAGAACGTGAAGAACCAGTGGCATCTACATCTACAGAACGTCAAGAACCAGTGGCATCTACATCTACAGAACGTCAAGAACCAGTGGCATCTACATCTACAGAACGTCAAGAACCAGTGGCATGTGAAGAACCAGTGGCATCGACATCTACAGAACGTGAAGAACCAGTGGCATCTACATCTACAGAACGTCAAGAACCAGTGGCATCTACATCTACAGAACGTCAAGAACCAGTGGCATGTGAAGAACCAGTGGCATCGACATCTACAGGAGATTATACAACTTGTAAAGACATTCCCCGTGCACACACCGTATACACCGTGTTTGGAATCGACATGAGTAAGTTGGACAAATCAACTTGCGAACAGACCACTGGAACCTAACTCGTTCGTAAGTAGAGGAGTCCCTGTCCCCAACTCGGTAAAACCACATCGCAACATCGCCCCCTCCTGCCAGACTATATATATCCGCCTGTGAAACAACGCATTTGTGATAGCTTTGCGATATCTTAACGGGGCGGACACCAGATGTACCAAATGCTGGCTATTATTGGTTCTATAACCAAACACCACCACAAGCAGAGTCAAGTAACGACCAAAAAAAATTGACTGACGTAAATAGAATTAAAACAATCTAATGTAGCGCAATGGGGAAAATAGAAAGCAGCGTCAAAGTGAATTGAGAAGGAAATGAATGGAAAATAATAGGGGGGAACGGAGAAGTGGCAACCGATGGAGAGATGAGGATGGGGAGGGAGAGGCTGCTGCATCAGGGACGCTGCTGCAGCTGCAGCTGCTGCTGCCGCTGCTGCTGCAGCTGTTGCTGCTGCTGCTGCTGCACGTAGCGGGGTCTGTTTCTCACAGCGGGAGGGAGGAAGCGGACGAGGAGCGAGGGATTCGAATTGGGGGTGGCCACACGGACGTCGCGTGATTTACGCGAGGCTTGAGCTGATTTAGATATACACAGCACAGCGTGCAGAGCTGTGCGTGACGTTGTATACACGCGAACTGTACGAGTTGAAGATTGTAAAAAGCTCGCGCATGAGAGTGCAAACCGCGTATCCCGTCGCGTGTCTGTCCCGCTGAGATCGTGGATTTGAATCGGGGTCTCAGCTGGCCGTCGTCAAACCCAGTTGTGGCGCGTTTGCGGCACTGTCCGCTGACGTCCACCGATCAATCAGGGAGAGTCGATTAGCGGTGCGCGTGTCCTGATATTGGGGACGCTGCGAACGCGGGTCTGGTGATACCGGGAGGAGGTAACGAGACGAACGCGCGACCGCTCGTGGTGACGATGTGCGCCATCTGGTAGTCTGGTGTCAACCTCATCGCACTGCCTTCTGGGAAGCCAGCGGAGCGATTGGACAGGCAACACTCTGTTGTTGTACGGACAAACTCTCCTCTTTATGCCACAAAATACCAAATATTAACTAAGACAACGCTAAGCCATATTTATTTTAGCAGGTAAGGCCCACTGAGCTAATTGGCTTTATTTTTCAGAAGCGACCTGGCCACAAATAGCATCTCAACGAAGTGGCTTATCACGTGGAAATGTATAGCAGCCAGATACTCTAAACGCGTGTTTCTTAATGCGGAGGGGAAAACCGGAGGACACGGAGAAAAATCCACGCGATCACGGGGAGAGAGACACGCAAACTCCAAATATACAGCAGCAGGCGTCAGGGTCTGGATAGAACCCACGACCTCCTGTACACCAGGCGAGGTAGCTAACATCTCTCCACCGTGGCGCTCCAAATAATCACTCAGCGTCGCTTTGGAGGTTGTCATGAACAAATGTAAATAATGTCTTCCGCCCATCGTTATTTCTTCACGCGAAGAGTACAACAATAAACCATCGTAGATGTCGTATCGGACGCACGTCCCTCTAGGGTGGTGCCTTACGAGCAGCGTTTAATGCATCTGAGTACATACTGTACATACGTACATATCGTCAAGAAGCAGCCCGTAAAGAGCCGCATGCGGCTCCGGAGCCGTAGGTTGCCGACCCCTGGTTTAAGCAAAACTGGGAACTGCTTTCGACATCCAGTGTCCATCAGCAGCGTCAGACCTCAGTGCCGGTGAACAGCCAAATGTTTGTAGGCGAGGGCCTTCCGTTTAGATAAGGGTCTGAGTTCAGGATGAGAATCTTCTTTTAGACTGGAGGACGAATCCGATGAACTCTGAAGATCTTTTTCGCAGACGTCCGAGTGTGGGCGGGTCAGCAAGTAACAGTAGCACATCTTCGGACTGTGTATGATGCACGATACAAACGATACGCTGACTAGTCACTTTCTTCCCAGATCTGTTCCTCCACGTGAGAAAATATATATAGGTGCCGTGGTGGCGAGATGTTAACTCCCTCGCCTGGTGTACAGGAGGTCGTGGGTTCGATTTCGACCCTGACGCCTGCTGTATATTTGGAGTTTTCGATGCCTCTGTCTCCGTGGTGAGATGTTAGCTACCTCGTCTGGTATACAGGAGGTCGTGGATTCGATCCTGACCCTGACGCCTGCTGTATATTTGGAGTTTGCGGTGTCTCTCCCTCCGTGGTGAGATGTTAACTAGTCGTGGGTTCCATCCTGACCCTGACGCCTGCTGTATATTTATTTTATTATGTACCTACGTGATTTTACCGAAAGAACCAAAGAGTATGGATTCCTGCAGTCACGAAAGCTTCAAATCAAGATTGTATATTGAGACTTTGCAAGCCTCTCTCTCCTTGGTGATATGTTAACTCGCTCGCCTGTTATGCAGGAGGTCGTAGGTTCGACCCTGACGCCTGCTGTATATTTGGAGTTTGCGTGTCTCTCCCTCCTTTGTGAGATGTTAACTCGCTCGCCTGTTATGCAGGAGGTCGTAGGTTCGATCCTGACCCTGACGCCTGCTGATGTATATTAGGAGTTTTCGTGTCTCTCTCCCTGCGGTCGCGTGGATTTTTCTCCGCGTCCTCTGGGTTTTTCCCCTCCACATTTAGAATCAACATCACCACGCGTTTGGTGTATTCGGCTCCTCTGAATGTCCACACGGTGATACGCCGCTTTGTTGAGCTGCCACTTGCGATCACACCGCTTCCGGAAAATAGCGACGAAGCTCACTGGGCCTGACCTCAGTTGAGCAGCCAGGGAGCTTTAACACATCCCGTCAGGCCCACACAGATCCACTCAGCCTCGACTCTACCGCCAGAGGGCGACTGCCCCCGCGGGCCGCCTCCACGCCACGCGCCTCTCACTGGGACCCGCCTCCCACGTCTCCCGCCATGTGGATTATTAACACGATACGATCGTTGTTTTCACGATACGATATAACATTTGAACGATACGAGTTTTTACGATACAATATGAGTTTTTACGATACGAAACAAGTTTTCACGATATACATTTTCACGATTTGAGGTTTCACGATAAGATGAGTTTTCCCGATACGATATGAGTTTTCACGATTATTGTTTTCAAGATACGATTTAAAATGTTAACGATACGATATAAAATGTTAACGATACGAGATGAGTTATCACGATACGAGATGAGTTTTCACGATACGAGTTTTCACCATACGATCATTGTTTTCACGATACGATATTACATTTTCACGATACGAGTTTTCACGCTATGTCGATTATCGCGATGTCAGTTTCCCACGACGTTTTCTCAATATATTTGGCAGATAATTGCACAAATGTTTTTGTGCTTTTGCTATAAGTTCGGGACAAAATAATGATTGACTTTAAGAGTAACACAATTGAGTTTCACTCAGCATAAGTCTGCAATAAGCCTTATATTTTTTATAATCGATGACGCTTGTGTGTTGAACTTATTTCGCACTGTACGTAGCCATATCGCACGTACTGTCAGCTAGTTAATAAATAAAATAATGAAACTGACTGCTACAGTAGGGAGTCCAAGTTATGATGCAACCACGCACATGGCATGTTTAATGGGAAATACTGTACAGCTGAAACTTGATTCGGAGCTTCCGTGAGTGCAGGAATTACTCCCTTTGGTTCTTTCGGTAAAGTCACTTAGAAATAATTTATTTTAATTTAATTTATTTTCTTTCAAAGTGAAAGAACCAAAGAGTAGTGACTGTACAGCAATTTAAATTGAACTGTCATTACCGTCTTTCGTATTTTCGCAAATATATATTTTTTCTAGTCAGGAATCATGAGATTTACGCTATTTGTGTGTGAAACAATTGCAATAACATCGGCGATAATCGTCGACATCGTGCGATAGATATCGTAGCGCCGCCATATCGCGCCGACTTGATGAATAATTCATTCACCCCATGCGCTCACGGGAACCGCTACCCCGGGAGAGGTCTTCGACGAGAGGTTCCACGCGCAGGATGGGGGGGGGGGGGGCTTAGGAGACCCAGAGTCGGGGTCGCGGGCACTCGGGGGGGCTCTGTAGCCCGCGGGGGTTGCGAGCCGAGATGACGGGGTCCGTACGCGACGCTTCAGGCGTGCGTCGCGAAGTTCGCCGTGGGAGCCCCCCCCCTGCCGGCGGCTCCCCCCACTCCAACCCCTCCCCCCTCAGGTGAGTCCAGACGCGTGACGTCATTACCATCTCAATGTCGAGGGCGGCGTCCGGGTACTCGGTGATTTAAAAGCGGTGGACCCGCTCAGCTGCCACTAGGAACTCACCTGCCACAGCCCACCTGCCACAGCTCACCTGCCACAGCTCACCTGCCACAACTCACCTGCCACAGCTCAGCTGCCACTAGGAACTCACCTGCCACAGCTCACCTGCCACAGCTCAGCTGCCACTAGGAACTCACCTGCCACAGCTCACCTGCCACAGCTCACCTGCCACAACTCACCTGCCACGAGAACTTCGCCTGCCACGTGGACCTCACCTGCCACAAGAACCTCACCTGCCACTAGGAACTCGCCTGCCACGAGGAACTCACCTGCAACAGATCCCCGCACGTGTCAGCACGCCTGGGTGTCGTTCTCCAGGTAAGCGCGCGAGTCTGCTGGGTGCAGCCACCGCAGTCAATTGGCAGGTTAATAAATAAATAACCCCATGTGGTGGGGTAAAATGTGGGTACTACATCTCGTTGGAGACGCCTGGCCAGCATGGAAGAGTAGGCCAAATACCCCCGAGGGCCGGCCGCCAGTAGTGTAGCCAACAAGCAATGGCAGGGCTGCAAATGTTGTTATTATTTTTTACCAGCTACCACTTAAAACTCACGAATGTCGAATTAATCCGAGTTAGCACGTGGCAGAGGTGCAGGGATGAAAGTGCATTGGATGTGCAAGGCATATAAAACATTTTTTTTTTAAGTAATTGGCGTTTATTTATTTAGTTGTTACAATAATAGCGCGAGAGGCGAGACACACAGAGAGAGAGCACGTGGATGACCGAGGCGCCCAAAAGTTGTTGTGATGGGAACGCAGATGAGAGCCGGCGGTGAGCGCAGCAGATATTCCTCGGTTGCAGTCATAGCACTGGCCAAGGGTAGCGGGAACGTCTTGCGCACATTTCTCGTCTCGAATTTAACAACGGCGCGATTTGCACCGAGCGGCATTACGGAAGGCTGATGCACGATGCGGATCGAGTGTCGGGCACCGTATCCCCTGCGCCGCATAGTTGCACGGTGTTCCCGTCGAAGAGTTTTAGTAATTTCATTTTGTATTTACGTCGTTAATTTTCTGGTAGTTATCTGACTAACACCTCCCCCCCCACCCCTCACTCGAATCCGGCTTGGAGAAGCTTCGCCGCACATCAGAAGAGGGGCAACCACGCACGGCAACATTCGCCGGTCTCTCTGTCCATTGCCTCTTTAAATACCTCCATCTAAGAGGAGGGAGGCACAGCCTGGAGAAATCCCACCCAAGCCGGTGCCAGATCAGGGAGAATTAAATCAAAACAACTCCTCCAGGATGTCATATCAACACCTCCACCACCTCGCCCCTCTCCCGAACCTCCCCCTCTAACCCCATTGTCCACCTGGCAAAACCTCACCTCTGACCTCCCCCCCTCCCCCCATTCGCAGGGCACCACAAATGGGCACCCTGGACGCCAAAGCGGTCGAGGCGTTGGGGTCCATGGACTCCAGAGGACCCGTGGGTCTCGGGTCTCCATCCTCGGAGCTGCCCTCCCCGGGGGACCTGCCCCTCTACTCCATGTGCATCCAGACGGCCCCGGCACCGTCGGCGCTGTCGAGCTGGGCGATCCCGTGTCCAGCCGACGAGCAGCGGGCGGCGAGCGCTCGGGACGCGTGCGAGGCCTCCGCGGGGAAGCCCCAGGAGGAGAAAGAGCCCCCGGACCGCGTGACCATCAACGTGGCGGGGCTGCGCTTCGAGACGCACCGCTCCACGCTGGCGCGCTACCCCGGCACCCTGCTGGGCGACCCCGCCCGGCGCGACCGCTACTACTCGGCGGGACGAGAGGAGGTCTTCCTCGACCGCCACCCGGACACCTTCCCGTCCGTGCTCTACTTCTACCAGTCCGGCGGCGTCCTCAAGCGGCCACTCCACGTGCCCTTCGACATCTTCGTGAAGGAGCTGGAGTTCTACGACCTGGGCGACGAGGCGATGAGCTCCTTCAATGAGGAGGAGGGCTACCTGCCCCCCAAGGTGATAGAGCTGCCCACGCGGCGCGCGCAGCGCATCCTGTGGCAGCTAATGGAGCACCCCGACAGCTCCGTGCTGGCGCACCTCGTCTCCATCGTGTCGCTGATCTTCGTCTTCATCTCCATCGTCGTGTTCTGCGTGGGGACGCTGCCGGGATTTCAGACCGACGGCTTCGGGCAGAGCTACGTGGTGAACGACGCGGCGGGCAACGCGAGCGACGGGAACGCGACCGATGGCAACGGGACGAGCGGGAACGGCACCGCGACGGGCGACGTTTCGACTTTCACGGGCGGGCCGCTGTTCACCACCGAGACGGTTTGCGTGGCGTGGTTCTGCCTGGAGATCGTGCTGCGCTACGTGTCGTGCCCCAGCAAGCTGGCCTTCTTCAGGGTCCCCATGAACGCGGTGGACATCGTGGTGGTGGTGCCCTACTTCATCACGCTGGCCATCGACGTGGCCAACGTGGACTCGGTCAACGGGCAGCACACCGTGTCGCTCGCCGTCTTCCGCGTGTTCCGCCTGCTGCGCGTGCTGCGCATCTTCAAGCTCTCGCGATACTTCAAGGGGCTGCGCATCCTCGCCAAGACGCTCACGTCGAGCGTGCGCGAGATCTTCGTGCTGCTCATCTTCCTCCTCATCGGCGTGGTGCTCTTCGCGAGCGCCGTCTACTTCGCCGAGTCCGACCAGCCCAACACCACGTTCCGCAGCATCCCCGAGTCCTTCTGGTGGGCCGTCGTCACCATGACCACGGTGGGCTACGGCGACATGACGCCCTCCACGCCGGGGGGCAAGATCGTGGGCTCGCTGTGCGCCGTCTCCGGCGTGCTCATGATGGCCCTGCCCGTGCCCGTGATCGTCAACAAGTTCACGCTCTACTACGAGCTGGACCGCAAGCAGCAGCTGCTGCTCAGGCGCATGGCGCAGGGCGAAGGGGCCAACGTGCGACTCTCACAGCGAGTGACGCTGGCGCTGGGACAGGCCTGCCAGTGCGGCGGCAGGCGAGGTAGTGCCAGGGCCGCGTGAACTGCCCCCCACCAATCACCCCCCACCACCTCCACCCCCCCCCCCCCACACCAACACTTCCCCACACATGCGCCGGCGCGGTGGGGGTCTGACTGGGGCACCTGTTCCCCTCCCTGCTCTCCCTTTGCTCTCTCCCTGCTCTCTCCCTGCTCTCCCCCTGCTCTCTCCCCATTGCTCCCCGCTGATGACCGCTGGTGCTCGCACGGCGGGGGAGGGAGGAGTGGAGGGGCGTGAGCCACGCTGGGGCAGCGCGGGGAAGAGATACGAAGAGGCACTTTTAGCACTCACCCTGACCTCGCCCTGACCTCACCCTGACCTCACCCTGACCTCACCCTGACCTGACACTGACCTCACCTGACCTCACCCTGACCTCACCCTGACCTGACCCTGACCTCACCCTGACCTCACCCTGACCTCACCCTGACCTCACCCTGACCTCACCCTGACCTCACCCTGACCTGACCCTGATCTCACCCTGACCTGACCCTGACCTCACCCTGACCTGACCCTGATCTCACCCTGACCTCACCCTGACCTCACCCTGACCTCACCCTGACCTCACCCTGACCTCACTCCAAACAGCGAGCCACTCGCTCCAAACTTGCACACATCACACCTCGCCCCAACACCACACTTGGGGTGACTAACCCCCCCCCCCTCCCAATTGGGGGCATATGAATTCCGCCCCCCTTAGGGGTCTAAATACCTCCCGGCTGAAGGAATCTGAGCCCTTCCTCCCAGAACTCGTTTCGTGTCCGCGCGTGGAAGCTCACCGCGGGGGTCACGTGACGAGCCGGCCAATGTGACGTGCGAGATCGCAATGCGATCGATGAACGAATGTGATTGTTTAGTCGCGAACTGACTTTAAGTGTCTACTCTTTGGTCTATAAATGATTTCATAATAAAGGTTTCAAGGTGCCTGGTGCAGCTTCAATGCGTGTATGTGCTTCTTAATAAAAAAAAACACGAAGTATTATTATTATTTACGTATTTATTTATCCAGCAAAGTCAAACTGAGTCGTGTGACTCTTTTTTAAGAGGGCCTTCCTGCTGCTGCTGCTACGTAAGTTTCGTTTTACTTTAAGATGTAATTGAGCCCAATTAATGACGAGCTGTGTTGATTATTCGCGTGGGAGGAGACCCGCAGTGTGTTAGACTGCAGGTGGCTCGGTGCGTGACTCAGATGTCGTCAAGACATCTGTGAACGAGAGCTTCAGAGCTCATCGGATTCCTCCAGTTGAAATAAATTGATTCTGGTGTCAGAGCGCTGAGCTGGCACAGGTGACATCCTAGGGTTGAATTTCAGGCAGACAGCCGCCTGTGATTGGACCGGTCGTCAACGATAGTGAGATGATTGTTTCAACCTGATCACGAATGACCACACACACACAAAACACAAGATAAGAATTTGCTTGATGACCAGGTGAGGTCTAGAGATGACTTTCACCTGTTCAAACGTGCTATGTATAGGCTGGTGCATCTGCCAGTCATCTCAGTCAGTCAGTCAACCCGTGGCACCTGGGTCTGTCCCGTGACCCCCTGCCAGCGAGCCTTAGGGACACTTCACGTGATATCTTAAAAGTGCACCTGGCCTGTCACCGCCACTTAGTGACGAGTGGCGGTATGTTATTGTTGTTGTATAAGCCGATGACTTGGTAATTTCTGGGAACGAGTTGGAGACTCTGTTGTTGAGCCTGAAGCTTGTTAACAAATTACGTGGGATGGGGGGTGGTGTGGGTCTTGCCATCAGTCCTACCAAAACAAAACGCCTGCCTGGGAACTCCGTGTCACGAACACTGAGCACCATCAGCTAACCACGAACCAGTGGAGCAGCAGTGGAGAGTTTGGGTGAGTGTGCATGTGACCCGTACGGGGTGTGCACGATTCGACTTGTTAAACGACAAAACGGTGAATCGGTAGCCCTGGTTTTTTTTTTCGGAACCGATTACCGCTTCGGAAAGTCATGAACCTGGAACTTTGTTTGGTTGTTGTCACGAATCGCACCGATTCCAGAGATGTACCCACCAACATCGTCGCATCTTTCCGCGACGGGAGATGGAATTGAACCGGCGACCTCTGGATCGCGACTCTAGTGTGCCGCTAATCTGCATTATCGATTTTTGTTCAATGCGGTTACCCGTAATGCACAAAGAAAAATAGGCGCGATGTGAACCCGATCCTCGTCATGACCAGCTGCAGTTCGGCAGCGGAAGTCTCACTTCAAATCAGTCGAGTGGAGTTATCTTTGCATCGGCTGCATACCACCGCGTGAGACTTGCCGAGCACTACTCTACATACCACACACACACACACATCTCATTCTTTGTGGCTGTGATATGTAGAATACCCCCTTCGCAGTAAAACCTGCGACCGGCTTGAAACATTCAGGTTGGCTTGCCTACGATCCCTCCTGCGTTTATTGGATCGTGCGAGGACTTCAAAGAGCCTTCAAGAGATCCGGACGCGGTGCCATCAGTGAGTCGCTTCGGCAGGCGAGGGCTGTGGTGGATGGGTCATGTCACCCCCACAAGCATAGCCGTCTCATGCCCAAGTAGCTTCTGATTGTATGTATATCGAACTTCTTTCGTACCGTACATAGACAACCGTGCTAATCGGAGGTGTTTCGATGGTTAGACGGAGATAGATGGGTGTAGTACGTGCTAGAAAAGAGATGCGTTGATGCTGTCCAGAATAATTTGGAGCTTAGTGCACTAACCACTGCACCACCACGCCTCCCCAAGGATATATATTTTGTGTTCCAAATTAAAATAAGTTAAGGCGTAAACGTGAATGAAGGATGTGTTAGTGATCTCAGATTTGCTCACGGCGTGGTCATATAAACGCCCGAATGGAAATAAACAACAGGATATGATTGAAGAGCTCCAGAAAGTAACACACAGATGTAGGTTCATCCCTTCCCTCTCACTGCCGAAGCGCTGCACTGGAGAACACTCAAAGTGATCTGTACCCTGCGTGAAGGTCAACCAACGCTTCTTGTTTCGCCCGGCGGGGAGATTAGCAACGGATATGAATGCGTTCAGCTCGAGGCTGGTGAGCCGGTTGAGGGCTAAGGAGAGTGATGTTACTCTTTGGTTCTTTCGGTAAAGTCACGTAGGTATAACATAAATTAAATCACGACGTTTCGGGCGCAACACAAGCGTCCATCATCAGGTGCGACAACCACAGCAATTGTTTCTTGCTGCGGTTGTCCCACCTGATGACGGACGCTAGTGTTGCGCCCGAAACGTCGTGATTTAATTGATTTTATGCCTACGTGACTTTACCGAAAGAACCAAAGAGTATGGATCCCTGCAGTCACGAAAACTTAAAATCTAGAGGGAGTGATGTTCTCGATTACCTGACGCTGCGTATAGACGGTGGCCGGCGAGCGAGCCAAGGAGGCATAGTTGTGGCTGCCACGGTGGCGAGGAGATGTTAACTACCTCGCCTGGTGTGCAGGAGGTCGTGGGTTCGATCTCGACCCCGACGCCTGCTGCTGTATATTTGGAGTTTGCGTGTCTCTCTCTCTCTGTGATCCCGTCGATTTTACTCCGGGACCTCCGGGGTTTCCCTGCATATTTAGAATCAACATCGCGCGTCTAGAGAATGTGGCTGCTGTAATTGTCCACGTGATGATAGGCCACTCGCTGAGCCATCGTTTGTCACAGCCAGATCGCTTCTGATAGAGAGCTGCCAAGCTCAGTGAGCCTTACCTGGTAAAAAATTGACCCGTAAAAACAAAGTTTTTCACTCTAAATCCTTTATATGCGTGGCGGCTAGAGTCCTCTCGTCCTCTGGCTTAAGATGGCTGCCACCTATGGGTCAGATTATTGTCTGCCAGCATTAAGCAATTAGTAATTAAATATTTTTTTTAAAAATTCCCTAAACAGTGTAAAATTTTGGGAAAAAAATTCACGAAAATTAATTGTCACGCACAACGAGTCTGTGTGCAAAATGTCAGCTCGATTGGATCACGGGAAGTGGGTTAAAAAAAACGACCGAAAGATTTGCACGGTCGTAAGCAAGCACGCAAGCACGCAAGCAAGCAAGTGAACTTAATATAAATGATTTAAAAATAACATACAAATACGTCAATTTTAGTTTTAATCGTAGTATGTGTTCCCTTGGTGTTGGATTCGATAATCACAATCGCAATGCGCGGAGTGAGCGGCTGCTTTAACTTTTTTTCTGCCGGGCTGATTGATGGCCCGCACACCCAAGGTTCAAAGCAGACCACACATCTTCATTAACTCGGTCCAATTCACAGGGTTCCCTACGAAGTAGGTAAAAATAAATAAAAATAAATAAAAATAATAGAAATAATAATAATAGAAATAAAATAACAAATCACGGCGTTTCGGAGGCAACACAAGTCTCCGTCATCAGGTGGGACCGTCACATCTAAATGTACTTGATACAGTACATTTAGCTGTGACGGTCCCACCTGATCGTGATTTATCATTTTATTTCTATTATTATTTTTATTTATTTACTATTTATTTTTACCTACGTGACTTTACCGAAAAAACCTAAGAGTATGAATCCTTGCAGTCACGAAAGCTTCAAATCTAGAATTCCCTACGAATGTTGGTTGATCGCGTCTGTGGACAATGCATCGACAACGCCACCAACATCACCACAATGCAACAGTTGTGGGTTGCGGAATTCCGTTGTGGCAGAATCTCTGGAGGTAGGATCCATGCAAGCTAAGGTGGCGTTAACATCAGCACTGCTTGGGAGACAGTAGATGCCAGATGCCAGAGCCGTCGTGTATTTCCGTGCCAGCTGAAATCGGTGGTCATGCCCCAACAACCATCTCAAGTTGTATGGGATCTTTGTAGTATGTGCTTTAATGTGTGCGAGTTTGTATGAATATGTGTGTGTGTGATACGCGTGTGTGTGATGGGAGTGTGTGATAGGCGTGTGCTGTGTTTGTATGTGTGGGGCGGTGGTGCAGTGATGCGGCGAACCGGGTTCAGTTCCTGCTCACAGCCAACATCGGTCCTGTGCGTCCCCTAGGTCGAATCAGCCTCAAACTAGTACTGGCGCGGTGTGTAAACATCGCCACTGGGGAGACAAATGCGGTCGGGCGTGGGGATGGGGTCATACTATCCCATCGCTTGTCACAGTGCCCGTCATCACAGGTGATCGCTAACAGCACTTGCCCCAACAGTCTATTAAATCCTTTCCAGGGGATCTTTGTCTTTGCGTGTAATTAAAGTGTTCAAGCTCAGCAACTGCGTGGACTTCACAGCCAACGCGTGCGGTTTTGCTCACGCAACACCACGGATCTCCCGCGCGTAAAATAGCCGGGCGACTGGGATCAATCCATCGGTGTGGCGAACGAATTCGACAACACTCGAACTACCAGCTTCCATCGAGTGCTCAACATCCCAACAAAAGGTAGCGTCATCATCATCATCGCCGTCGTCAACATCATCAAGATAACAGCCTTATCACACGGCACAATGACCCCCCCCCCTCCGCCCCACACACGATGTGTTTAGGCTCGGCCAATCTGGGGGGACGTGGGGTGCGGTTCAAACGATAAACTCAGAGCCTCGGGGCCAGAATGAGAATGGCCCTCACCACTCTCACCCCCCTCTCCTTTGTCCACCGCCTCTCTCCGCCCCTCCCGCCGCCTCTGCCGTGGGGGGCCGTGCGGGTGAGGCCGGACCCGGCCGGTTTGAGCCGCGCGGCTGACGAACAGTTGCGGAATAGACCACCCTGCGGTTATCGCGATATGGCGATAGTTCAATATATAAATTCCTGATCAGTCTCCTTCTTTGCTTAATTTAAATGATTTCCCTTATTTTATGTTGTTCTATTCTCTTATTCGTTTTTCTTATGTTTTCTTATTATTTTTTTTATAATTTCTAATAATTTCTAATAATTACTCATATTATTATTATTTTCTTATTTTCTCTTATTATTTTTCATAATTTCTATTAATTTATCTTATTATTTTTTTCTTATTTTCTCTTATTCTTTTCTCTTATTCTTTTCTTTAATTTTCTCTTGTTTTTTAACGTTTCCATTTAACGGCAGAAGACTTACGGAGTACCTAAGGACGTGGATGCTACATTCGTGTGTGTGCGTGTCATGGAAGTAGCAGCAGCAGCAGTGTGGTTCAAGAGCTCGATAGCAATGTGCAGGTTTGCTGCTCCTGCTCGACAGGACGAGAGGGCTTCATCAGAAAGAGAGACAGAGAGACAGAGAGACAGAGAGACAGAGAGACAGAGAGACAGAGAGACAGAGAGACAGAGAGACAGAGAGACAGAGAGGTCGTGTCAATGTCGCTGCTCCTCGGTTGAAGGAGTGCAGAGCGCGTTCACTGCGAGATGAGAGGGGAGAGGCAGGGAGAGTGCGTGGGGGGTGTTGATGGGCGGTGAGTGCGAGGAGCTCGTGGTTGACCAGGGAGAGGACTGGCGGCGGCATTTTGGATCATCTGGAGTTGTGGGAAGGTGAGGGGTGTGGGGGGGGTGAGGGGAGGTGAGGGGTGTGGAGAGGTGATTGGTATGGGGGGGTGGGGTGAGGGGTGTGGGGAGGTGAGAGGGGTGTGGGGGGTGAGAGGTGTGTGGGGGGGTGTGGGGAGGTGAGAGGTGTGGGGGGGTGAGGGGTGTGGGGGGGGGGGTGAGGGGTGTGGGGGGGTGAGAGGTGTGGGGAGGTGAGAGGTGTGGGGGGGTGAAGGGTGTGGGGGGGTGAGAGGTGTGTGGGGGGGGGGTGTGGGGAGGTGAGGGGTGTGAGGGGTGTGGGTGGAGTGAGGGGTGAGGAGAGGCCGTAGAGGAGAGGGTTGCAGTTGTCAAGCCAAGAGGCGATGAAGACCACGGGGATGAGGGTCTCAGGCGTAGCCAAGGTAAGGAAATGTGGGGTGGGAGAGATTGTGTTGGTGGAGGAGTGCGGTATTCGTGGAACGAGCGCCCTGACACGGTGACGTCTCCGGAGCGTTGACGTATCCTCGTGTGCGTGGTGCGGGTTTGCACTCGTATCTCAGCGAACGTTCACTGACATTCCCTTTCTCTTCAATCACGAGAAGAATCGGCCACCTCTCTCGGAATGTTTTGCTGCGTTGTCAGCGACATGTGAGTTAGGTCCTCGCCGGGGACACTGCTGACTTTGCCCGTTCGTGCCGCGCCAGGATCTCTGGCATGCGTGAAGCCCTCCCCAACTCTCGCGTGACGACACTCGGATGAAATTTGGGCGGAACAAATGTTTTTGTCTTTTTATTTTGACAAAGACAACCAACTTCTTGGTTCTTTCGGTAAAGTCACGTAGAAGGGAAGTAATAAAATAATAAAAATAAAGCATAATAAATTAAACATAATAAAATAATATAATAATATATTATTTTATTACTTCCCTTCTACGTGACTTTACCGAAAGAACCAAGAAGATGAATCCCTGCAGTCACGAATGCTTTAAATCGAAGAAAGACAACCAAGACAAAAATCCCCCCGTATATCCTGTGATAACTGTTGGGGCAAGTGCTGTTTGCGACGACCAGGGGGTGGGTGGTCCGCACCACGCCCGACCACCTTTGTCTCCCTAGTGGCGATGTTTACGCACCGCACCCGGTACTCATTTGAGGCTGAGTCTACCTAGGGGAGGCCCACGAGCGGTGCATATAATCGTCACCGGTGTTGGCCGTGAGCAGGAATCGAATTCGGGTCGCCAAGTTCGCAGCGCAGCGCGCTCACCTCTACGCCACCGCTCCCCACATTTTCACACACACACACAGACGTAGGAGGAAATTCGACACGTAAAATACACTTGTGCATTGTCTTGTGGCGGGTCGTGTTTGTGCAAACACATTCATTTCCTCTTGTATATCCGTCTGTGCGGGGTTGTTTTACTCTGAGTTTTTATATTGAGGTTTGTTTTTACTGATTTTGACGCCCTTGGTTTGATCGCGTATTGCTCTTCCTTGGGAATTGATGACTTGGCAGTGATTTCCATTGTTTGACGCTCCAATGTGTTGGTTGGGTCTCGTTTAATTTTAAGGTAGGTACCTTCATCGAGTAAATCTTTGATGTTATTATCGTAATCCTCACAGGGCATCACAACAGTTGATCGGACCTTATCAGCAGCAAAAATACATACATTCATGTCTGGTACAAAAGATGTATCACCGAAGCTGTCAATAGAAGGTGTGTACCGGAGTAATTGCGCTTGTGGCAAATGCTATGTTGGCAAACAGGACGAATGATCAGTACGAGACTAAAGAACACCAAATAATTATTAATGCCTCCCAAATACAACTGTCGGCAGTGGCAGAACACTGTGCCAACAAGGACACTCAATTGATTTTATAATGTTGAAGTTCCGTGCAAAGTTTGTTATTACTTGTCAAGACTAATTAGAGAATCTATTTAAATTGAGAGAAATAAAAAAATTAACGAAACCTTTTCGATTTAAAGCTTTCGTGACTGCAGGGATTCATCTTCTTGGTTTTTTCGGTAAAGTCACGTAGAAGGGAAATAATAAAATAATAAAAATAAAACATAATAAAATAAACGAAACCGTTCAGATAGCTACAGACGTAGTGCCGATTGTAAGCGAATCATCAAGTAATACGTTGTTTATTTGCATGCCTATACAGGTCACCATACTTCAATAGAGATTACCGTTGAACAATAACAGGTACGGCTATTTTAGTGCACACAATTGACAGGAGGTACAAGAACAATAGGCTTGTACAATTCGCATGCATAATGTGCGTTGATTACCATATACATAATCCAACCGCCAATGAATACCCATTGCCATTTATAAGCATTCATTAATCTCCCCCCCCCCCCACTTAGCACTAGAAGTGCTCACAAGTGACGTCAAAGCCACGAAGCCTCTATTTAAGGAACGAAATAGGAGGACTTCTCCACAAATCTGGCCGTCGCCTGGTGAAGCTAGTTGTAATTACTGGCGAAGCGTCGTGCTCAGATTGTAAATGTTGTGGCTTGGCTCTCCAACACACCGGTGGTGCTGTACTAGTGACAAATTGGCACGTTCTGTTTACGTGACAAAACTTGGTAATTTGCTGTGTCGGGTGGTGGCGGGGTTTAACAACACATTTATGTATTAAAACAATCTATCCCAAAAAAACTGTATGACGGATTATATTGGTCGCGAAAGCCTACATGTTAAACTTTCAAATAGCCGTTAGGCTGCATATTGGCTTGGAGTGATTTTTCTGTCATTACATCTCCACCCACCCCCTTGAAAAAACCAAGCCGTCTCGGCTAACTTTCAAGGAGGAATGACCTACAGAGCACGAGGAGCCCATTGGGATTTTAACACAGAACGCGATGGTATCATATACAACATTTGTGTCGACAGTGTGGCAATAAACAAGTATAAATACAACGTGTGCTATGGATAATTCCATCAGCGCAGACATTGCACCTCCCACAATTAGGAGCAATAACAAGAACAGGATTGTGCGAACAAGGGTTGCAATGGTCTGCCGTACCGACCAGTCCATCGTCAGCGCCATCTTGTGCAGTTTGCACGGGATCTTGTCGCCAGGCCGGCTTCCGTTGCAGGGTCCCGCTCCGATGCGATCGCATAAACAATCCGCAAGGTGCTTAGTTTTGGTGGGGCTGATGGTAAGGCCCCACCTCTTAATGGCAAGCTCCAGGTTCAGCAGCAGTGCCTACAACTCCTCCTCTGAGTGAGCAGCAATTACCAGATCATCGGCATACATAACATGGTTGACCAATACGGAGCCATCCCTTTACCGCACCCGGGCATTGATCAGCCTTCCATTGTATCTGTACCAGATGGAAATTCCTCCTGTACAGCCATCGAAGGCTTCACGAACTACGTGGTCGAAATAGATGTTAAATAATGTGGGAGCCAGAGGACATCCCTGTCGCACCCCAAGGTGAACAGGAAATGGCTCCGACTCCCGGCCACGTAGTTTTACCCGGGCCTGCTCACCATCATGAAAGTCCTTAATGATCGTGAGCTGCGGGTCAGGGACTCCAAAAGCACGAAGAACAACCCAGAGCCCAGGCCAACTGATGGTGTCAAAGGCCTTGACCAGGTCAATAAAGCAGAGATGTAGGTCTTGTTAGAATTCCCTATACCTCTGCTGAAGCAGACGGACAGAAACTATGGCATCTGTGCAGGACCGCCCTTTCCTGAAACCGTATTAGGGCTCCGCAAGCCTCTCCTCAGCGTGCCTGGAAAGGCGATGTTGAATAATTATTGCCAGGACCTTTCTCGGCACTATAAACGACACTACTATACACACTACTAGACACTACTATACACTACACTATACACTATACATTGGGCTCTATGGATGCCCGTCGTTAAGCGATTAGTCGTTAACAGAGGAGGTCGTTGAGTGGGGTTCTGCCATACAATAACGATCAATAATACTAACAACGGAAACAATAGAAGGATCCTTGATAACATAAACATACCTCGGTCGCAAGCTGCCTGAAGTGTATGGAGTGATGTGAGGTCAAGCCAGCCCTGTTGCAGGGGTGCCTTGGTGGTAATCAATCTTGATTTGAAGCTAGAAACGTCGTGATTTGTTTTATTTTATTTCTTACTACCTGACTTTACCGAAAGAACCAAAGAGTTTTGGTGGTAGTCGTTTTGCAGGGGGCTCGGAGTTGCTGTCCTTGAGAACTGGTGTTCAACGTACACGCAGGTACATATGTGGGGGGGGGGGTCATATTCCTTGCAGCTGATGTAGTAGTGGACGTGACGATGAGGCTTCTGTTAAGCAGCTTCTGTTTGGCCGCATAGAAGAGGGCTAAACGGGCACGGCACGGGCTGGAGAAGAGACGGAGCTGATGCGGTACGGGAGGACGTGGAGCTGAGTGGACTTGCCGACGACTGGTACCGGCGGTGTCAAGATCGGCCTCTGTGGAGGAGGCTCGTGAAGGACGCTACTGGGCAGTTGGAGGCAGTTGTCCTCCAGCAACAACGGAGGGCAGAGGAGCGACGGTCACAACAACGAGTGGAGTGCCGGGTGGATAAAACGCAGAAAGTTGGCACAGTAGGGGGTACAGGTGGTTATGCATCGGTCAGTCATCTCAGTCGACCCATGGCACCTGCTGGGTTTGTCCCGAGACCTCCTTCTGTCAGCAGCGAGCCTTTAACACTTCACGTGGCCTCAAAGTGCACCTAGCCTGGCACAGAGGCTGTGGTGACGTCGCCGTCACTTCATGGTGAACGGCGGGTTTTGGTTATTGGTGTTGACGTGACTCCGTGTTCTCCTACGACGTTTATGATCGTATAACAATCGTAGCCTGGCGCCACCTGTGGCAAATCTTAAGACACTGTTCTCGACTCGGCTTTCAAATGTCTCCAAAACCCCAGATCCCAGAACTCTCATATCCAAGTCTCAGAAAATCCCAGATCGTAGCCAAGATCCCCAACGTATCACTCTCTCCCACGTCCCCGTTGGTGTCTCTGGTCTCAGAATCGTGACCCCGAAATGACCCCAAATCTCGCTAAGCGCCGGTCTCTCCCCCTCTCTCTCTCAACCACGTGCTAGGTATCACGAACAAACATCGATGTTCATCGATGCAAGTGCTGAGGGGTGGTGGATAGGGTGGCCCAGCAAACTTGGAACGTTGTGCCAATGTTGGGCCAATGATTCCAAGTAAATGCAAACGTTGGATCAACGTTGCGTGTTTACTGTGGAGTTGAGGTCCAATTGTCGTGATGAGGGAAAGGGGGGTAGAGTGAGTGGAGTGGGTTGGTGAGGAATAGTTGATAGGGCGAGTTGACGTACATGTGTAGTGACGTGGAATGGGTCACTTGAGCGCGTAGCGCTGGGGACTGGTAGACAATGGGATTGGGGGTAGCAGCCCGTTCTACCAGTGGGACACGTGGGCGAAGCCCAGAGCCTTCTGGGGGATCCAGAAGGGGGCATGGCCGAGGGCGGAGCCTGTCCACGCTGGGGAGGATAAAAGGACGAGCTCCGACTCACAGTCGGGGCTGCCGTGGTCTGGAGTGGAACTCGTCGTGCTACTGTCATCGTGATCTTCGCCTCTTCAAGCTGTGGGTCTGGCAGCATGTTGGCTGTCCTGACCCGGTGTGTAGTTATCCCCTAAGGCTGTGAAGGCCGGAATAAACGAGAGAGTGCCTCCTACTCGTGTCTCTGAATTAGTCCACTAGCGCATGTTTGAGGTGAGAGAAAGATATGAACATCGGGGGATAGTGAGGTAAGCAGCGAGGGGTGGTGAGGGGTGGTGAGTTGAGGGGTTGGGTTAGGGGCACGGGTGAGAGAGGCGATCGAGGGATGAGGTGAGGGGATGGTGGGGGACGGCGAGCTGCGGCAATCTGTTGGTGTTGAGGGAGAAGGGTTTAGATCGCGGGGGGGGGGGGTAGGGAGGGGTGGCGTGAACGGGCGAGAGAGGCCAGCCGAGGTGAAGGGACGGTGAGGAACGGTGAGCCCAGGTGAATGTTGGGGGTGAGGAGGAGGAGGGGGGGGGGACCCCCTGCATGCTCGCGGTACTTTTCCACGTGCGTCGGAGGGGAGGGGTGGCGAGGTGGGGTGGGGTGGGGGGGAACGGGGGGAGGGGGTGGGGGGGAACGGGGGGAGGGGGTGGGAGGGAACGGGGGGAGGGGGTGGGGGGGAACGGGGGGAGGGGGTGGGGGGTGCCTCTTGTTTCGGAACGCCGCCCGCTCGGATTCTCGCCAATTGATAAACAACGCCGCCTCGCGCTCACAATGTGGGGGCGGGCGGGGGGGGGGGGCAAGGGGGAAGGGGGGTCATCGATATTTAAAATAAATAAAAACAATCTTGATTTGAAGCTTTCGTGACTGCATGAGTGCATACTCTTTGGTTCTTTCGGTAAAGTCGCGTAGATAGAAAAATAATAAACTAAAAAACCAAAAATAATAAATCACGACGTTTCGATCGTCCACGGGCGGACAAAAACTCATCGAGCAGTGGCAGTGCTGAGCCAGCGAGAGATGCTGTCCCAACAAGAGGTGACTTGCGTGGCGATGGGCAAGCAGGCGGGGGGTCTGAGCGGCGGTGGTGGGGATGGTTCTGCTGGCGCGGTGTTCGTCACTCATTTGCAGAGAGGGACACCGAGGCCGATAACATATCATCGGTGTTGAGGGCCGCCACGACATTTGAAACCATTGTTGTGTTCGTGACGACGATGATGACGATGATGATGGGGTTTTGTTGTCACCATTTGTGTATTGTCGGTGTGTCGCGCACGCCAGGGGCCGCACTGAATGCCCTCTTCATGTCAACGCCGAACCCCCCAGCGAGACGGGGAGTCGAGGTGGTGGTAACCAAGGGGGGCTGTAGACGCGTCTGGAGACTTTCACGTTTGGCTTTTTGGCTTTTTTCTTTGCCACTCGGAGAAGCCGACCGTGTGCACAGATGGTGCGGTGGGAACGGCTCCTCGCAGAGTTTCTGACCGACGTCGCCAAGTGTCCAGATACTTTATTAAATATATATATATTAACTAAAGAGACACTGTCCTCAGTCAGGATGCATCAGCCGCATCAGAACATTCACGCGTTCATGCACAACATCACCTTCCTCAATGGGAGATTATCGCCTCAAGCCACAGGTGTGCGACTGTGGCAATGCAACCCACACTACGGATCGCACAGCAAACCCATAGAGACATACATGGAGACTCAGAGATACATGGAGACCCATAGAGACACACAGACACATAGAGATACATAGAGACCCATAGAGACACACAGACACAGAGATACATGGAGACCCATAGAGACATACAGACACATAGAGATACGTGGAGACCCATAGAGGCACACAGACACATAGAGATACATGGAGACCCATAGAGACACACAGACACATAGAGACACGTGGAGACCCATAGAGACACACATAAACATTGAGACACGTTACAGGCAAACCGCAGGAGAGCGATTGTAGCCATGCAACCAACACTACGGACCGCACAGTGAACTCGCCGTGGTCTGGGCTCCTTCAACGCATGAGGAGGAGGAGCGACACCAACTCTCTCTTTCTCTGTCTCTCTCTGCTAAAGCCCTCTCGTCGTGGCCAACATCAGCAGACCTCGACATCGGCATGGAGCTGCTGCACGTACAGTGTTGTGCTTGTGCCATACACAACTTCGGCGGTCCTCGTGCCAACGTGTTACCTGCCAATTAATGAGTGTTCGCATTCAATGTCATCAGCATCCAGTAAACACCATTTGGTTGGGGGAAATTAAGGGCGGTTGTCCTATGGATAAACTCGCCCCCTTGACATAGGAATGTGGGATTTCCACCACGCAGCTGAGGGCTGTTAAACGGGAGGATGATCACCAATGCCTCGCTCTCACTTGAGCAGGAAATCTCTTCCACTTTTCCAGTGAGTCCTGACGATCCAGTGAGCATTAAGCGAGTGCACAGTTTATTACACTCGTGCCCCGATCTACGTCTAGCACTTTGACGTCGTTTCTCAAATACGTCGTCACGTTATTAACACCGCAATCCGATCGCCCCATCCCCACACTTACGTCGCTGATAGCAATCATCCACCCTCTCTCGTAATCTGTCGCCTCTCAGCCTTCGCCTCTTCCACCGTACCCTGTAAATCGCTTCCATTTACGCCGTTTCGATATGCGTCGTCGCACATCCCAGGAACGCATCCCCCGACGTAACCCGGGGTGTGGCTGTGTACGCGACGTCGGGAGTAGTCGGTGAGTCGTGAGCGGTCTCCGAGGATGTGCAGGAGAGGTGTGAGCGGTCTCCGAGGATGTGCAGGAGAGGTGTGAGCGGTCTCTGAGGATGTGCAGGAGAGGTGTGAGCGGTTTCTGATGATGTGCAGGAGAGGTGTGAGCGGTCTCCGAGGATGTGCAGGAGAGGTGTGAGCGGTTTCTGATGATGTGCAGGAGAGGTGTGAGCGATTTCTGATGATGTGCAGGAGAGTCGTGAGCGTCGAGGGCATTTTGTGACACTGGTGGCTGTTATCACATTGCTGCAAGATGGCGAGGAGGAGGTGGTGGAGGAGGTGGAGGAGGAGGTTGTGTAGGAGGCGGAGGAGGGGATGGGGTGGAGGGGGTGGGGTGGAGGGGGTGGGGGTGGAGGAGGAGGAGGCGGTGGAGGAGGCGGTGGAGTGGAGGGGGTGGGGGTGGAGGAGGAGGAGGTGGTGGAGGAGTAGGAGATGGTGCAGGAGGAGGAGGTGGTACAGGAGGAGGAGGTGGTTCAGGAGGAGGAGGTGGTGGAGGAGGAAGGTCCGCGCTTTGAGAGTGAGCAAAGTCCAGGGCCTCCAAGGGTTCACTCCATAATGCATAATTAAATAACAAAAATTAGATAATAATGATAACAGTAGTGTAGTAAACATGGTGTGTGCGTTGTCATTCTTAGAGCGCGGCGCTGTCACGAAAGAATGGGCCTTGTGTCACTGACGGGTACAGTTCGCCAGCAGGGAGCGACGTTGCCCATCGCACATCATCCCAAACGGAGTAATCTGGGGGTCGGAACCATTACGCCGAACCACGGGGGGGGGGGGGGCTGTCTATTCCTTTCCAACGACGTCCAGTGGGGAGGGGGGGGGGGCGGGGAGAGATCTTTAACCTCAGCCCGTGTGAAGCAGACCCCGCGCAGAAAGCAATGCTAACGGTTGATCGTGCGCGGTATTCATCGGCAGTGATGACCAGCGCGGCCGAACGCGGAGTTCAAACCGCGAACCTCCCGCCCGCTAGCCGCCAGCGAGTTCGGTGACGCTGTTATTACTACTACTACCACTACGCTGGCGAGATGTTAACTACCTCGCCTAGTATACAGGAGATCGTGGGTTCGATCCCAACCGTGACGCCTATATGGAATGTGTGTGTGTCTCTCTCCCCGTGGTCGCGTGGGATTTTCTCCGGGTCCACCGGTTTCCCCCCCCCACCCCTCCACATTTAGAATCAACACGACGCGTTTAGAGTATTTGGCTGCTATAAATGTCCACGTGACGATACGCCACTTGGTTGAGATCTCGTTTGTGATGGCCAGGTCGCTTCTGCAAAAATAGCTACAGAGCAGCGCAGTGGGCCCTTACCTGCTCGTAAAATAATGAAGGAAATCAAAATATACCTCCCCCCACCCCCCTGTTTTCTGCCTCCGGGTCGCCAATTTTCCCGTGCACCCTCAGAAGCGTCGCTCTCTCCGACTGCCAGCGAGGAATGCAAGAGACCTTGCCGCGATGGCTCAGGGGTACGAAGCGAGAATGCAGAGCAAAATAGTTGGAATTGTATTCTGTCCCTCCGGGGACTCTGCCGTGTCGCGGTGCCACGCGCTGAGCGTTCTTCGCCCTCTGCACCTGCACGTGGCGGCCCCGTCCGGCGGCTTGACGGGGATGTCCAGTGGTAGGAAACTTGGCAGATAATGTTCTCGCTTGGGATCACACGAAACAAAGACGACGATCCCTCGCTTCGCCTGCAACAGACTGCTGGAGCAAGTGCTGTTAGTGAGGATCTATGAAGGCCGGCACGGCACACGAGGGGGTCGGTGGCCAGCACCACGCCCGGCTGCCTTTGTCTCCCCAGTGGTGATGTTTACACACCGCACCAGGTACTAATTTGAGGCTGAGTCGACCTCGGGGAGGCCCACGGCCGATTCAGATAATCGTCACTGGTGTTGGCCATGAGCGGGAATCGAACTCGGGGCCGCCAGGTTCGTAGCGCAGTACACTAATCGATGCACGACCGCTCCACACATACACATTATCAACTAAAACCTGGCAGGACACTTAAACAAAAAGATAATATTGAAACTCGGAGAGGCTTATCCCGAATAAATTAGCGTAACAATAAAAGAGGTTATTTTTGGCTTAGATCGCGTAAATATAAAAGCGTCGTTAGACCAGCCGACACAGCCAATTGGTCCGGTTTGCCACGTAAGCAACACGTGCCGATTAGTGACTACTTCAGCACACCGGTTGTGTGTTGGCGAGTAAACCCACAGCATTTACAATTCAAGGACGATGTTTGCGCCGGTGATTACAACCAGCATCATCAGGCGACAGCCAAAATTGTGGATAAATCCTCCTGTATCGTTCTTAAATATAGAGGGGATAAGTACACGAACTACCCCCTCAAAAAACATATCTTATGGATAGTATGTGTGGCTAAAAGCCGACTACGTGTTAAACGTGCCAACAATAATAAAAATAAATAATTTTAAGAAAATTGACACCTGGAACCTGCACCCCAGCCTCGAATATAAGGGTGACAGCCGCGTGCACGCCGGCTACAAAGCCGTGAAATAGTGGCTCGATTTCATGTTTACGGCGGAGAGATAAAGAACTGGGTCCCATACCCCGAACAAAACCGGGCGTGACGCTGGGCGGGAGGTGTGGAAACACGCGCAAGAGGTCAAGGTCACAATCAGCCGCGTACGAAATTCAAAATCAGAATCTTTCTCAAGACTCGAAACATCCGATTAGGTGTGGCGCTCCTTTTCGCAGATGTTGTTGTCCACTCGTTTTCACAGATGTCCAGAAATCTCGAGCGGGCGCAACTTCCTTGCCCCCCCCCCCCAACCCGGCACCTCCAATTCGCGCGTTGGCTACGTACGGCGCGAAAGAAGTTCAACATACATGCTTACATACGTACACACCGCTCCACCATTGTCGCTCAGTTATGGGCACCGATCCGCTTGCCAGATAATTTTACCGCGCGGCAGTCCGCGTGCAGCAGCAGCGGCAGCAACAGCAGCAGCAGCAGCGGCAGCAACAGGAGCGACAGCAACAGGAGCAACAGCAGCGGCAACAGCAGCGGCAGCAGCAGCGGCAGCAGCAGCGGCAGCAGCAGCGGCAGCAACAGCGGCAGCAGCAGCGGCACCCACATCGTGGCTCGAGGACACGCGACTCCGTGGCGAGACGCGCACCGCGACCCGAGACGCGACGATCGGTGCCGGTCGAGCATCTGCCAATTCCCCGGCGCCACCACCACCACGCGCATCCCCGCCCAGACATTCGTGCAGACACGCAACGACGTCTCGCGTCTGCACCCCGCAGCGTCGCCGGCCTGAACCCACCGACGATTCAAGGGGACTTTCACGACTACCTTCATCACTACTCGCTTCTCCTGAAGCCAGATTGGCTCACCACCTACAATTGAGTTGAATTGTTATATTGTTGTGTTCATGTTGTTGTTGCTGCTGCTGCTGCTGCTTTGACCAGGTTTCTATTTTTTTTACCAGGTAAGGCCCACTGCGCTACACAGCTGTTTTTCAGCAGCGGCCTGGCCACAAATTATATCTCTACAAAAGTGGCTTATCACGTGGAAGTTGATTGCAGCCACATACACGAAACGCGTGATGTTGATTCTAAATGTGGGAGGGAAAACCCGGAGGACCCGGAGAAAAATCGACACGACCACGGAAAAAACATGCACACTCCAAAAATACAGCAGGCGTCAGGGTCGGGATCGAAATCACGACCTCCTGTATATCAGGCGAGGTAGTCAACATCTCGGTGTAACCATGCCCCCCAATCTAAAGTGTGCATTTATCACCAAATCTGTGGCCAAAATGCTCAAGTTACCAGAATTAAACAATTACCACAACCACCAGCCTCCACACGGACATAGACACCTCACTCGATCAGCTCGCCGTGAGTATCCAACGAGTAGTGGATCTTTAGTGAGTAGTGAGTTCACTGAATAACCCTTGAGGTTGCAGTGTGTATGGCGTATCCAGTGAGCAGTGGGTTTCGAGTTATTCGTGAATACCCAGTGAGTGATGGACATTCACTGACACGGATCCAGTGAGTAGCGAGTATCAAGTAGCGAACTATGTTATTGTGAGTTGCAGCGTGAGGCTAGGAACGCTCTCCAGTTGCCTGGGTGGTCTAGGTTTTGCCCAATCCTGACCAGGCTGGCTCAACAAACTTAATCAACTAAACCGAGTGAGTGCCCAGTGAGTCATGATTGATTAATATAGGGATCGAAGTGAGTGGCGGGTGTTTAGTGAATGTCTGATGAGCAGTATCTAGTGAGACACCGACGCCTTCGTCACGTCTGAGAGAGAGAGAGACACCATCCAGGCCCTCAGGCTCGAGATTTAATGCCTTCACTCTGACACTACCCCCCACCCCGCATCCCCCCCCCCCCCCACCAGCCCCTTCCCCCCAGGGCCCCCGCCCCCTAGTTTGGGTAGCACCCCCCTCCATCCTTGTGACCGGACACCTGACACCTCACCCTGTAGGGGGAGAGAGGGGGGGTCTGGTTTGAGATCTTCCTCTTAACGCAGAAGCACGAGTTCCGTAGATGTCCCCCCCCCCCCCCCACTTACCCCCCCCCCCCCTCCGCTCTCTCTATGTTTCTCTCTCCTCTCCTCCTCGCCGGCTCCCTCTCGCTCGCTCGCTCGCTCTCTCTCCGTCTCTTTCTCTCTGTTTAAAAGTCAAAAAGTCTCTCTCTCTCTGTGTCTCTGTGTCTCTCTCTGTGTCTCTGTGTCTCTCTGTGTCTCTCTGTCTCTGTGTCTCTCTGTGTCTCTCTGTGTGTCTCTCTGTGTGTCTCTCTGTGTCTCTCTGTGTCTCTCTCTGTGTGTCTCTCTCTGTCTCTCCGTCTCTCTCTCTCTGTCTCTCTGTGTTTCTCTGTGTCTCTCTCTGTCTCTCTCTCTGTCTCACTCTCTCTGTCTCTCTCTGTCTCTCTGTGTCTCTCTCTGTCTCTCTGTCTCTCTCTCTGTGTCTCTCCGTCTTTCGTGTTGTGCGCGCTGCAATTAGCGCCACAGCGCGTGGATTTATAGCGTTGATTCGTCTGTTTGCTGGTGACTTTGTGTATTTCATATCGGAATCGCCTCCAGTTCTGTTGCTGCTGGCGGCAATAAAAGTTGTTTCAAAGTCAAAAGTCTTATGCACGCAGTATCTCTTGAGGTCCTCTCTGATGCGCGCTCACATCCTCACACACAGCGTCTCTCCACCACCTGTTGGGCAACACAATGCACGATTTAGATTCGGAGGGCCTGGTCACACAATGGAAATCTGGTTACAGCATCAGCAATATAATAATACAGTACAACAGTTAAAACTCAATGGCACAATAACCCCTCACACTGGCTCTGAGACGCACACTCCGTCACGCAATCCGGCTCTCACCCACCCACCTACCCACATATTCCCTCCCTCTCTCTCTCTCGAGAAATGTACCAACGATGTCTCCCCAGTCCCCTGTAATCCGTGTGTGGTTTTACTTGTTCGCCTGGGTTGATGAGCGTTGCATTCGATGATGAGTCATTTGAATCGGCGGACCGCAAGGCAGAGACGGTAGTTGAGTTTGAGAACACTGGGCGAGATGACCGCGGGCAACGAGCGGCTGAAGGTGGCACCAGCCACGTGCGTGCGTGGAGAAATCTCCTCGCGAGGAGATTCCTCCAAACGGAGTCGAATTCCGACGAGCCGAACTTCGAATACGTTTCTCGCGCATTCTCTGTGGCACTCAAACTCACAGACTCACTCACACTCAGACTCACAATCTCACTCACACTCAAACTCACAGACTCACTCACACTCAGACTCACAATATTTTCTCACGCTCTCACACTCACAATTTCTCTCACGCACTCAAACTCACAGACTCACTCACACTCAGACTCACAATCTCACTCACACTCAAACTCACAGACTCACTCACACTCAGACTCACAATTTCTCTCACGCTCTCACACTCAGACTCACAATTTCTCTCACGCACTCAAACTCACAGACTCACTCACACTCAGACTCACAATCTCTCTCATGCTCTCACACTCAGACTCACAATCTCTCTCACACCCAGACTCACAATCTCTCACGCACTCAGACTCACAATCTCTCTCACACCCAGACTCACAATCTCTCACGCACTCAGACTCACAATCTCTCTCATGCCCTCACACTCAGACTCACAATCTCCCTCACACCCAGACTCACAATCTCTCTCACTGCTCTCACACTCAGACTCACAATCTCACTCACACTCAGACTCACAATCTCTCATGCTCTCACCCAGACTCACAATCTCACGCACTCAGACTCACAATCTCACGCACTCAACCACACTCAGACTCACAATCTCTCTCACACTCAGACTCACAATCTCCCTCACACTCAGACTCACAATCTCTATCACGCTCTCACACTCAGACTCACAATCTCTCTCACACCCAGACTCACAATCTCTCACGCACTCAGACTCACAATCTCTCTCACACTTAGACTCACAATCTCCCTCACACTCAGACTCACAATCTCTCACGCACTCAGACTCACAATCTCACTCACACTCTCACACTCAGACTCACAATCTCTCTCACACTCAGACTCACAATCTCTCTCACACCCAGACTCACAATCTCTCACGCACTCAGACTCACAATCTCTCTCACACTTAGACTCACAATCTCCCTCACACTCAGACTCACAATCTCCCTCACACTCAGACTCACAATCTCTCACGCACTCAGACTCACAATCTCACTCACACTCTCACACTCAGACTCACAATCTCTCTCACACTCAGACTCACAATCTCTCTCACACTCAGTCTCACAATCTCTCTCATGCTCTCACACTCAGACTCACAATTTTTCTCACGCTCTCACACTCAGTCTCACAATGTCTCTCACACTCAGTCTCACAATCCCGCTCACACTCATGCACACCCAGTCACACAATCACTCTTACACTAAATCTCACATTTTCTCTCTCTCACACAATCGCTGTCACGCTCTAAACACAATCTCGCACTCCTGCATTCGTTCTTGTTCTCTACCAACACGTCTCAAATTCTCACACACACTCCCACTCTCTCCCTCTCAAAATCTCTCTCACACACTGTATGTATCGTATTTATTTTCACAAAATGTTCACTTTCACCATCTCTCACTCTCCTCATCTCGCACAGTCCGCACGCACTCTCACGAACTCTCTCACGCTCTCCCCGTGTCTCCTCCTCCTCCTCTCACTCTCCCCATCTCACTCGCTTTCTAAGACACAATCACAACAGCCCGCCACTTAGTAGCGGCAGTGACGTCACCCCAACGCTTGTGCCAGCCTACGTGCACTTTGAGAGCACGTGAAGTGTCGAACGCTCGCTGACAGACGATCACGGGACAGACCCAGGAGCCATGAGATGACAGGCAGATGCCACCAGCTGTGCCCCCCACTGTGCCACCGCGCTGCGTTATCCAACCCGGCGCTCCGCTCATCATTGCGAGTATCGCCGTTGTTGCTGGAGGGCGACTGCCTCAAAATGCCTCAGCAGCAGCAGCAGCGTCCTTCACGAGCCGCCTCCTCCATAGAGGCCGATCTTGACACCACCGGTAACGGTCATTGGCAAGTCCACTCAGCTCCACATCCTCCTGTGCCTCTGCATCTCTCATACCCCCCCCCCCCCCCCCCCCCCCATGGATGACTGCCTCTCTCTCCCCGTGAACCCGTGAGAATAGGTCACCACCAGCAGTCGCAGCATCGAGGGGGGGGGGGAGAGCCGGGGGGGGGGCGCGCGCACCTGGGTCACGTGCCCCCCCCCCCCCGCCGCCGCCCCCCGCCGCGCGCGCCCTAATCCCCGCGTGCACGCGCATTCCACGCCTATTGTGTTCCTGGCCCGGGTCCCAACTCAGGCCTCCCTTGACGGTAACTGGCGCAGTGAGCGCGCATTTATTGAACTCCCTCCCTTCTCTTTCTCGCGCGCGCGCGCGCGCTCTCACCTGGAATAATGGGAAAGAGTTCGTGAGTGGGTGGGTTCGTGTATGAATGAGTGGGTTGGTGTGTGAATTGGTTGGTGAGTGGTTGAATGGGTGAGTGAGCTTGTGAGTGGATGAGTATGTGTGGGGGGGGGGATGATTTGGTGAGTAGGTGAGTGTGTGAGTGCGTCATTTGATAGGTGAGTGAGAGGGTGGGTGCGTGAGTGGATGGATGAGTATGTGTGTGAGTAGATGATTGAGTGAATAGATGAGTGACTAAGTGGGTGAGTGTCTACGTGAGTGGATTTGTGTCTAGTTGAGTGTCTGGATGAGTGTCTAGTTGTGTGGGTGAGTGTCTGGGTGAATGTCTAGGTGTGGGGGTGAGTGTCTGGGTGATTGTCTAGGTGTGTGGGTGAGTGTCTGGGGGAATGTCTAGGTGTGTGAGTGACTGTCTGGGTGAATGTCTCGGTGTGTGGGTGAGTGTCTGGGCGAGTGTCTAGGTGTGTGGGTGAGTGACTGGGTGAATGTCTAGGTGTGTGGGTGAGTGTCTGGGTGAAAATCGAGGTGTGTGGGTGAGTGTCTGGTTGAATGTCTAGGTGTGTGGGTGATTGTCTGGGTGAACGTCCAGGTGTGTGGGTGAGTGACTGTGTGAATGTCTAGGTGTGTGGGTGAGTGTCTGGGTGAATGACTAGGTGTGTGGGTGAGTGTCTGGGCGAGTGTCTAGTTTAGTGTCTGGATGAGTGACTGGGTGAGTGTTAGGGTGACTGTCCCCCTCCCCTCAAATCCGCGAATAATCACGGAGACCCGGGGCGAGCGAGTCATCCAATCTCCCCTCATTAACATATGACTAACAACTCATTAGCATCAACATTTACAATTAACACCGGATGATTATCACACACGAACACGCAATTAACACCCCCCCCCCCCCACTCTCCAACTACCGAGCACCCCTCATTAGGACTGTGCAGAGCAGCGCTGGGTGAAGTCAATCCACTGCTGGATGAGGGCCTCCCCCCACGAGGGGGGGGGGGGTATTTGAACAAATTTACCAGGCTCTCATCGGTCCATTCGCTCTTTCTCTCCCCGGGCCGCTTCAGGGTGGATTTCCACACATCTCTCTCTAACATTTAACAGACTTGCCGGGTCTTTCTCTCCCCCTGCCGCCGCGGGGTGGATTTCCACACAGCTCTCTCATTGACATGCTAATTTCTCTGCTCCAGCAGATCCACACCTCTCTCTCTGCCCCCCCCCCCCCTTCTCTTAACGCCACGACACAGAGGCATTGGGCCTCTGTGTGTCTCTCTGTGTGTCTCTGTGTTGTCTCTCTCTGCTTGTGTGTCTGTCTGTGTGTCTCCGTGTCCGTGTTTTGTCTCTCTCTCAAATGTAGTTCTACCTGATGACGGTTGCTTGTGTTGCAATCGAAACGTCGTACTCTGTTATTTAATTTATTTTCTTTCTACGTGACTTTACCGAAAGAATCAAAGAGTCATTCCTGCAGTCACAAAAAGCTTCAAATCAAGTTTAAAATCCACGACTTCGACACCAACAGCGGTGGCAGGGCGGGAGCAAAGACGTCGGAGCATAGTACAGTACAACACTGAGTTTAGTTTTCGAATACTTCTTCTTCTGGACTGACTTCTGCCGACAAAGCAAACCGGTCCACAATATCGCCTCTGTGTTTGTTGTTAGGCACGGCGTTGGCCGTGGCACACATCCGAGCTTGGGACATCTGACGAGAGTAAAAAATGAAATAAAAATACTTGATGCAGCAAATCTGGCTGTGACGGTCCCACCTGATGACGGAGACTTGTGTTGCCTCCGAAACGTCGTGATTTTATTATTTAATTTTTTATTAATTTTAATTTCACTTTTTACCTACGTGACTTTACCGAAAGAACTAAGAGTATCTGAATAGAGGTCGAGAAGCAGCTCGGAGCGACTGGGGGGGTGGGGGGAGGTCAGAGGGCTGACATGAACTCGCAATTACCACCGTATTGACATCGGGCGAGGAATTACGTCCGTCGCAGACTTTGCTGACGCCACCGGTGATCGTGAATACGCGGGGACGAATTAATGACAGGAAATGATGAAGGACAAAGAATGCGGCACCATGGGTCTCGAAAAACAATTAATGACGAGGGAAATTAAAATCTGACGTCCAACCCAAATTGGCTGAACAATGCAAAACAATTGCTAAAGAGGGTCAGGAGTGAAATCACGGCGTGTGAGTGTGTGAGTGTGCGTCAGGGTGTGGTGCCAGACAACTCAGCCCCTCGTGTGCCGTGCTGGCCTTCGTAGAACGAGAGAGAGAACAAGGCAGCGTGTTGAGGACCAATGGGGGCGGGGGGGTTGTCTCCGCATCGCGAACAGCCCTGGGCGTCTGGACGTTTCCTTCATCCTCCAGAGCAGCAGCAGCAGCAACGGAGCAAGTGGAGTAGCAGCGTCCGGGGGACGCGCAGGGGTCACCAGGCCATCGATTAATGAAGCGCCACTGTGGCTAGGAGATGTTAACTACCTCGCCTGGTATGCAGGAAATCGTGAATTCGGTCCCGACCCTGACGCCTGCTGCTGTATATTTGGAGTTTGCGTGTCTCTCTCTCATCATCATCACGGTGGCTAGGAGATGTTAACTACCTCGCCTGGTATGCAGGAAATCGTGAATTCGATCCCGACCCTGACGCCTGCTGCTGTATATTTGAGTTTGCGTGTTTCTCTCTCATCATCGTCACGGTGGCTAGGAGATGTTAACTACCTCGCCTGGTATGCAGGAAATCATGAATTCGGTCCCGACCCTGACGCCTGCTGTATATTTGAAGTTTGCGTGTCTCTCTCTCATCATTATCACGGTGGCTAGGAGATGTTAACTACCTCGCCTTGTATGCAGGAAATCGTGAATTCGATCCCGACCCTGCGCCTGCTGCTGTATATTTGGAGTTTGCGTGTCTCTCTCTCATCATCACGGTGGCTAGGAGATGTTAACTACCTCGCCTGGTGTGCAGGAAATCGTGAATTCGGTCCCGACCCTGACGCCTGCTGTATATTTGGAGTTTGCGTGTCTCTCTCTCATCATCATCACGGTGGCTAGGAGATGTTAACTACCTCGCCTGGTATGCAGGAAATCATGAATTCGGTCCCGACCCTGACGCCTGCTGTATATTTGGAGTTTGCGTGTCTCTCTCTCATCATTATCACGGTGGCTAGGAGATGTTAACTACCTCGCCTGGTGTGCAGGAAATCGTGAATTCGGTCCCGACCCTGACGCCTGCTGTATATTTGGAGTTTGCGTGTCTCTCTCTCATCATTATCACGGTGGCTAGGAGATGTTAACTACCTCGCGTGGTATGCAGGAAATCGTGAATTCGATCCCGACCCTGACGCCTGCTGCTGTATATTTGGAGTTTGCGTGTTTCTCTCTCATCATCATCATCACGGTGGCTAGGAGATGTTAACTACCTCGCGTGGTATGCAGGAAATCGTGAATTCGATCCCGACCCTGACGCCTGCTGCTGTATATTTGGAGTTTGCGTGTCTCTCTCCTCGTGGTGGCGTGGATTTTTACTCCGGGTCCTGCGCCCCCCCCCCCCCCACTCACATTTCGAAACATGCACTTAGAGTATTTGGCTGATATAAAATGTCACGTGACGATGAGCCAACTTCGTTGAGCTATCATCTGGGATGGCCACGTCGCTTCTGAAAAAGAGCTACGTAGCTCAGAGGGGCCTTACCTGGTAAAATTAATTTTAAAAAGCTCATAGCAGAAGCCTTCGTGACGGCCACACACACTCGCTCACGTGGGGGGAGGGGGTGGGGTTAAATCTGCGAGATAATTTGGTTGTTCACTTTCGTTGAGAGCCTTGTTTGTCTAGAACAGGGGTCGGCAACCTACGGCTCCGGAGCCGCATGCGGCTCTTTACGGGCTGCTTCTTGACGATATGTACGTATGTACAGTATGTACTCAGATGCATTGCGGCTCTTGAAATACTGAATTTTGTACCGAATTGGAAAGAAATGGCTCTTCTTGTTATTTTGGTTGCCGACCCCTGGTCGAGAAGAAGAACTCGTTAACAACGTAGTTTTACCGAAACTGCTGGTGGCGCGGTGGCACGGGGGAGGGAGACAAATGCAGGGGCAGGGGACCCTTCATCCACTAGTGTATTGACAAAGGAATGAAAGTATTGTTGCAATTAGTGTAAACATCCCGCGTGAATATCCCACCGTAGGGGGGGGGGGGGCGTGGGGGGTAATTGTCCCACGCCTTCGCCAGGGGGTCAGGGAGGCTGGGAAATGGATTTTGTTTCAGTGAATGTGAATCCGCCCCGAGCACTGAGCCGCACCGGGAGGTCGAAGGGGGGGGGGGGCAGGGGGTGTTTGGGGGACCCACCGCTCACCAGCCTCGACAGACCCCTCCCCTCTCTCCCTCTCGTACCTCCCGATAATTGAAGGCGAGCGATCTCGCGGCGATTAGGAGCACATACTGTACTGTACTTATGCGTACACTTCGCAGGAACAACGACCTCACCTTCTCCCAATCATTCTATGGTCCACTGAACCTCCTGATTGGTATAATTACCGAATTGCAAGGGCATAATGCGCCAAAGAGCATTCATGTTTCATGCAAAGCGAGTTCGTTGCCACCATGTATAAATATCCTATATCCAGGGATTTCCCGAGTTCCCAACTCACGACCCACCTGAGTAGCCAGATAACTTTCATGAGGCCCATGGCCAAGTGAGATCGCGTGTGAAAAATCAGTGGCTGCAGGTAAGTCAAAGGGCGAGGAAGATGCATCGGCACAAAGCCTCGCCAAGGAACGGGCCAGTCTTACACACACATGTATGTGTGTATATTGATCTTCTGTCGCACCGTACGTAACTAATCGTGAGAACGTTAGAAACACAGGTGTGTGTGTGTCAGAGGAGTCTATCTTTGTATTGAAGTATTGGAGTCCCAGCTCGCAGTGTGATGATGCTGCAGATCACACGGTGATGATGGTGTAAAAGCGATGGTATTATTTATTTCGCTGCAGCTCACACAACAAGAGACACCGATACACACAGACACGGGAGAGACATACACAGACACCGAAACACACACGTGGATTTGTGTCGAATTCAGTCTAATCCACGTGTTCCTCTTTTTTTGTCTATTTCTCGATCTGCATTTGCGTACAAACGAATAAAACGAGTACGTGCGTATTATCGATTATCTACGTGTTTAGTTTATTTGATAAGATAGAACATAGTTTAGTTGTGTTTGAAAACGTTAAGTGATTTGTTTAGCTTCACTTTACTTTGCACTCTTATCGTGGTTCTGTATCGTTTGTTGTTGTAACGTTCTGACCTGCCCCTACTGGACATCTGTGAAAATAGTTTTGAAGCTCATGGGATTCCTCCTGCAGTATAAATTAATGAATCATTCTGGTATTCTGAAAAATCGATTGTGAGCCATCAATGATTTTCCCTCTGGCCTGTAGCGCCCCCTCGCGTCCGCGCGTCGTACCAGCAGCGCCTCGCCCACTCCACGCCAGCAGCTCAGACGAGCTTCCACGAGCGGAAAGAGGGTTTAGTTAGGGTCCTTGCTCGAAACGTCTGGCAGTTCACCAGCATTGATTCAAGCACGGCCTAGCTCTGCTGCTGATTGAGTTTGGGTTTGATTTATTTCGAGGATGATGGTTTCCGTCTCGCCAGTTCTTGCCCTCCCGTATAGATGAATATTCTGGTTCTGATTTTGACACGGGAGATCCCTGGTAACTGCGTGAGCACAAAATCAAAACAAACACAAAATACAACAACAACAACAACAACCTCAACTATTGCCGAGAACGAATACAGCAGGGTCCTCAGGAAATATTGCACAAACTAACTGACTGTCGTAAACGTAATACACGCGAATCGACAAGAAGTGTAAACTAATTTGAGAGCAATGGGTGTCAGAAAAGAAAAAAAAACTTTGGTGCATGCGAAAATAAACTCTGTGTTTTGGTCTAACTTCTGTTGATGAGACACTTGCACATCGAAGCCTGTCCACAGTTTTAGCTTGCCTGTCTTGAATCAATGCTGCTGACGTTATCATAATCACAATCGTTATATATACCGGAGGAGGAATCCGATGAGCCACGAAGCTCTTTATCACCGATGTCCAGCAAGTTACAGCAACAATCAAGAACTCTCCCAGGTGGCCACGTGCGGCTGATGGGATGTGCAAGAAATGTAATCGTATTATCGTCGTCGTTTTTATTTTTTACGTGGAGAAACTGAGATGTGAAAGAGACATTTCTGTCTGCTTATTTGTGATCCTCAAAGTGGCGTTAGCTGGGACATCTCGTCAACTCCGACTCCGCGAGGGACTTGGGACAGATCCACCTCGTAAAGTAACGAGAGAGCGAAGGGGGGACCCCGTCAAGTGTCAAAGTAAAAAAAAAATACGTAATTATTGACCTACAATTGGTTGCCCAAGCTTGCATTTAGTTTTGAAAAATCGGCAGGAATGTATTACTTATGACATTTGTACTTGTTTACTTTATTTACTGCTGTTTATGTTTCACACTTTGCACTCGTTTCGTTTCTTGTGTCATTTGTGGTTGTAACTCGTTGACCCCGCCTCGACTGGACATCTATGAAAAAATAGCCTCTTAGCTCATCGGATTCCCCGTAGGATAAACAAATATTCTGATTCAAATTAACATTAATCACAAATGAGAATAGGTTTTCCTTTTTTCTGGCAACAAAACAGGTGTTAAGATGTTAAAACACCTAACTGAAACCTTCTACAAGGAATCATGTCTGCATTAACCACAATACTTGTGGTCAGAATGCAAACAAAAAACGTGATAATGCATGCATTGTCTTTGAAGCTGATTGGTCCACATATAAATACATTTATATCAGTCATAGAGTGGCTGAAGGGTACAAGGCAATTACGTCACGGCGGCCATGTTGGGTGAGGTGAGGGTATGGTGGCCATGTTACATGGGGGGTGGTGTGGAGCAGGAGGGCGACGTCTTCCTAGCAGCTGATTGGTTGGTGTAGTGGGGGGTGATGACGTAATCCCCTAGCAACCACTTATCGGCGAGTAAGAGTTACGATATCACTACGACTTCGACGCACTGACTTACTTTGACTGTGCATCGCAATGGGGTGCAGTCGGACTGCTATTCTGGCTCCACTACATTGTGGATGGGAGAGGCTTTGGGGGAAACATATAATCGGTGACGTTTCGGGCAACAGCCCAATGCAGCGTCACCAAATAATTTCATGTTTGCTTTTGGGTTAGTCTGCGTGGCAGTCGTTTGATGCCAAATCCTTGTCGTTCATCCTTCCACCACCCGACGAGCTTGTCACGTTTACAAAGATATTATTTAGACGTGCCAATGTATTTACGAATTCTGAACTTTAAAACTCATTAATATTCGCGAAGGGGTGGGGGGGCTTTCGATGGGGGGGGGAGTGGGTATCTTAGCATGACATGGAACATCTCGTTTGCATAGGCGTCCAGGGTATTGATTGACACATAGCAAACACGTGATGACACGTGTACACATATACACGTTCAGTCTACAACAACACATCCCTTCTAGCTGTTCATAGGTGGGTGGGGGAGGTCTGAATAAAGGAAATCGCCCGACAGGTCAGACACCAAAGGAGTATTTTGCTATGAGTGTTTATGCACGCGTACAAATCAGAATCTTTAATTAGACTGGAGGAAATCCGATAAGCTATGAAGCTCTTTTTCATAATGTTCCTGTAGGGGCGGGTCAGCAAGTTACAACAAACGATTTTAAATAAACACGATAGGCGTGCAACATCGAGAAAAGGTAAAGCAAAGTCACTAAAAATAAATAAAGTTGGGTCGCGGTTGAACAGGGACCATCGACTACTTGATACTGGTGACGGAACGCCAGCCAAAGAAGTACACACACCCACTGCAGAGGAAGACGACCCCGTGGAGATGGAGCGATCATTATCAATCCGCTCGTGCACGGGAGGAGCGAGAGGGATCGTGGTCGCATCGCGAGACAGCTTACGGATGGAGGCGAATTGTGGAGGCCTCCATCCAGCAGCGAACTGAACAAAGCCCATGATGATGATGAATGCGCTCTGGACATTAATTAACATCATGCTAATCCCTCACATTAACATAGCCACTTCCGTGCTCTCGTTGAGGAGGCCGCTCTTCTATCTTACAGTTCCATGCTAATTTCTCACATTAACATCACTAGCCCCGGCCACTTCTTTATAACCCTTGGGCTACAGATTTCAAACCTTTTAAAACAGTCTGCCTCAGCAGCAGAGCATGCTTTCCCACCTGATGACGGACGCTTGTGTTGCGCCCGAAACGTCGTGATTTATTTGATTTCATACCTACGTGACTTTACCGAAAGAACCAAAGAGTATTAATTCTCAACCTCAATGCTGCTGGGGGGTTGTGTTGGGGTCATTCGAATCGAGTCATCTCGGATGAACCCTCGAACCGTGACCCCGAAGTCCCCCCTCTCTCTTAATTTGGAGCTTTCGTGACTGCAGGAATTATTCTTTGGTTCTTTCGGTAAAGTCACGTATAAAGATAAAATAATAAATTAAATTAAATACTATTTTCTTAGGTTTTTTTTTCGGTAAAGTCACGTAGGTAAAAACATAAAAAATTTAATGAAAATAGAATAAAATAAAACAAAAAATCACGACGTTTCGGAGGCAACACAAGTCTCCGTCATCAGGTGGGACCGTCACAGCCGAATGACGGAGACTTGTGTTGCCTCTGAAACGTCGTGATTTTTTATTTATTTTATTTTCATTAATTTTTGATGTTTTTACCTATGTGACTTTACCGAAAAAACCTAAGAATATGAATCCTTGCAGTCACGAAAGCTTCAAATCTAGAATTAAATTGAATACTAGAATACGACGTTTCGATTGCAACACAAGCAATCATCATCAGGTATAAATTAAATAGAAACACAAATCTAGTATACTTAGAAATGTAATACAACAGAGAGTCGGATAACATAATAGTCAACACCCTATCTGGTTGATTACGTTCTTCCTGAGAATGCATCCGCCCTTCTCTCTCTCACCCCCACCGAGGTGTCGAGGGGTCCCCACGCCGCCAGGAGGCGCCAGTGAGTAGCGCTAGGCTCAGATCGGGGGTCCCCCGCTCATCACGTCTCATCCCTACGATCCCATGGGGTCCCATTATCATCCCTTTGTCCTTTGGGTCCCCGACTCGTCCCTTATGGCTGTGACCCCTGAGAGTCCCATCACACCCCTACGATCCACGGGGTATCTAATATCATCCATATCGCCCACTGAGATCCCCATATTAATCCTATAACCTCCTGTATGACCCCTGGATCCCCTTCTCATCCCTGGACCATCGGGAATCACCTTCTGATCTAATTGTATATGTATAGAGCACGTTCACTCTAGGCACTTTAAGAAACGGTGACACGGAGTAGAATGCTTTAGATGGCAGTGGCGTGCTACAGGGATCGAGGAAGGAGTAACCGCAGCGATCAAGGGGTTTTTGGGGATCACGTAAGGGTAGGAAAAATACGGGAAAGTGGAGGGGCGAGGGGAGGGAATGGGGAAGAGAGAAGAGGTCACCCCTGGGTTCCTTTCTCTATAACCCCTCTAAATCCCCTTCTCGTCCATATGACCCCCTAGAATCCCGCTATTCCATCAGTATGACCCACTCGGTCCCCATCTAATCCTGGTGATCCCTCGAGATCCCCTTCTCATCCATATGACCCCCTAGGGCCCACCTACCCACCCGTAATGCTGACTGTGGGGCGGTCCCTTTTCTCATCGCCTCTGACACAAACGGGGTCCTCCCTTTCCCATCCCCAAGACCCCTTTCGAGGTCCCCATCTCACCCCTTCTCATCCCCAGGTCCCCCATCTCATCCCCGTGACCCCCCCCCCAGGTCCCCCCATCTCATCCCCGTGACCCCCCCCCCCCAGGTCCCCCCATCTCATCCCCGTGACCCCCCCCCCAGGTCCCCCCATCTCATCCCCGTGACCCCCCCCCCCAGGTCCCCCCATCTCATCCCCGTGACCCCCCCCCCCAGGTCCCCCCATCTCATCCCCGTGACCCCCCCCCCCCCCCCCAGGTCCCCCCATCTCATCCCCGTGACCCAGTGTGGTCCGCACGTCGGCCGCTTAAAATAGCAAGAAGCTCGGGATGTCCGTTTCCCCAGGCGGGGTGGAGGGGGGGCGGGGCTGGCGGGGGGTTGGTGGAGGGGGGCGGGGCTGGCGGGGCGAGGGGCGGTAGAGGGGGGGGGTGCCGGCGTCTGTCTGGGCGCCCGGAGTCTGAATGAGACGATTCACGCGACGGCGGGAACATGAATCAACCACAAACGGATGCCCTCCCCCTCTACCCCCCCACCCCCCAAAACCCCTCCCCTCAACTCCCCCCAGCCCCGCCCCGCTACCACGCGGCCACGGCCCCTCCCCCCGCCGTTGCCATGACGCGGGTGTGGAGAGGTGGAGGAGGTGGGTGGGGGTGGCCGGGCGAAGGGCGGGGCTGGTGGGGAGGAAGGGGGATGGGGGGAGGGGCCGTGCACGCTGCCGGGAATCGAGAGCGTCTCCCCCCCCCACACACTCCACCATCCCCCACACGCCCCGCCCCCACCCCGAACCGCCCCTCCCCCACCAGCCCCGCCCCTCCGCCTGGGGTTCAATGCCAGAGGCGCGCGGCGGGGCCCGAGGAGGCGGCGAAGGGGGGAGGGGGAAGCCGCGGGGAGAGGGAAGGGAGAGCGCGGGGAGAGGGGGGAGAGAGGGAAGGGAGAGGGAAGAGAGAGCGAAGGGAGCGGAAAGGGAGAGGGGGGAAAGGAGAGAGAGAGGGGGGGGGAAGCAGGAGGAGGAGGAGAGAACGCGCAGAGAGAGCGGCGGCGTCGGTGCGCGGTGCGCGGCAGCGGGAGCGGAGCGCGAACCAAAAGGAGACACGCAGAGAGAGGAGAGTGGAGTGGAGAGAGTGGAGTGGAGAGGAGAGAGAAGCGAGCAGGAGCGAGAGACGAGGTAAGAAGGGACGCGCGGGGTGACTGGGGATAGACGCGGGGACCCCCAGGGAGGGAGCGAGCGAGAGAAGAGAGGAGAGGGGTCCGAGGGGAACACGAGGAGGAGGACGAGGAGGAGGGCGGCGATCTCCTCCCCGCGCCGCGGGGACCCCGTGCGGGGTCCCGGGGAGACGCGGGGAGAGACGCGGGTAGGGGGGGGACCCTGGCGGAGGCCGCCGCCGCCGCGGTCGCCTCGCCCGGCGGCCTCCTCCTCCTCTTTGTTGCGCAAGGAGAGGGTGGAGGGGGGGTCTTGATCTCTCCTCGTGTTGTTGTTGATCCCTCGTGGTGTTGGTCCTTCTCCCCCTCCTCCTCTTCTCACATCGTCTTCATCTCCTGTTGTCCCTCGACCCCGCCACTCGTCACCATGCCCCACACTTCACCGACCCGACTCGTGATCCTGTAAACCTCTCGTGCTCATCTCTCTTCCCCTCCTCATAATCATCGCCACCATCACCACCCACACCGCCTCTTCACCTCCTCATAATCATCGCCCCCCCCCCCACTCAAGGCAGGCGTCGTCGAGCCGGGAGCCCCCCAAACTTCTCCTCCCGGGCCCCCCACCACTCCAAGCGATGGAGGAGGCGGCGGCGGCGGCTGCTGCCGCTGCTGCTGCGGCTGCCGTGGCGTCGGAGCAGTTCCAGGCCCACCCGGGCCTCAAGCAAACCCTGCGCCAGTTCCACCTGAGCAGCATGTCCTCGCTGGGGGGGCCCGCCGCCTTCACGGCGCGCTGCGCCTACGAGCTCATCTCTCGCAAGGACGCGGCCGAGGCCCCCGCGGGCCTGCAGAGGCCTCCGGCCCTGCCGGGGCCCCTGCTGGTGCCGCCCGACAGCTCCACGGAGCGCTGCGGGACTCTGCTGGAGGGCGAGAACATCACCTGCTTCGTGGTGGGCGGCGAGAAGCGTCTGTGTCTGCCGCAGATCCTCAACACGGTGCTGCGAGACTTTTCGCTGCAGCAGATCAACCAGGTGTGCGACGAGCTGCACATCTACTGCTCGCGATGCACCGCCGACCAGCTGGAGATCCTCAAGGTGCTCGGAGTGTTGCCCTTCGCGGCGCCCAGCTGCGGGCTCATCACCAAGACGGACGCAGAGCGACTCTGCAACGCGCTGCTCTACGGCTGGGCCAGCCCGGCCGCGGGCCGCAAGGGGATGGGGGCCGCGGCGGCCGGCGGCGGCCTCGGCGGTGGCCTCGGAGGAGCGGCCGGCGACGGCGTTAGCGGCGGGGCCGGCGGAGTCGTCGGCGGTGGTGGCGGCGGTGGTGGCGGTGGGTTGGGAGACTGTTCCCCGCCCGGTGGTGGTGGTGGTGGCGGTAGCGGCGGTGGTGGCGTGGGCCCGGCGCTTATCCGTCCTGACAAAAGCATCAGGATCTACCACGAGTGCTTCGGCAAGTGCAAGGGCCTCTTCGTGCCCGAGCTGTACACGCACCCGGGCGCGGCGTGCGTGCAGTGCCGCGACTGCCGCTTGCTGTTCCCACCGCAGCGCTTCGTGGCGCACTCGCACCGCAGCCCCGAGAACAGGACGTGTCACTGGGGCTTCGACCCGGCGCGCTGGAGGCGCTACCTGCTGCTGAGCGAGGAGTACGCGGAACGCGCCGAGCGGGAGAGGATGCGCGGCCTCCTTGACGCGCTCAAGGAGCGCTTCGAGCCGCACGGAGCGGCGGCCGCGCACGCCGGGAAGAGGGCGGCAGCGGCGGCCGTAGCAGCGGTGGCGGCACTCGGGAGCAAGGTGGGGAGTTCACACGGTGGTGGTGGTGGTGGTTGTTGTGGAGGTTGAGGTGGTGGAGGTTGTGGTGGTGGAGGTGGTGGTGGTTGTGGTGGTTGTTGTGGAGGTTGAGGTGGTGGAGGTTGTGGTGGTGGAGGTGGTGGTTGTGGTGGTGGTTGCATGGATGGTGGTGGTGGTTGTGGTGGTGGTTGCATGGATGGTGGTGGTGGTTGTGGTGGTGGTGGTAGTTGTGGTGGTTGCATGGATGGTGGTGGTGGTTGTGGTGGTGGTGGTTGCATGGATGGTGGTGGTGGTGGTTGTGGTGGTTGTGGTGATGGTTGCATGGATGGTGGTTGTGGTGGTGGTAATGGTTGTGGTGGTGGTGGTGGTTGTGGTGGTTGCATGGATGGTGGTGATGGCTGTTGTGACGGCGGTGGTAGTGGTTATTATTGTGGTGGGCTTGGTAGTTGTGATGTTAATGGTGTGGTGGTGGTGATTGTGGTGGATGTGTGGACTTCTTTAGCACCGTACGTACTAAACCGCGCTGATCGGAGGTGCGGTTGTTGTGGCGGTGGGTTCTGGTGGTGGATCATGGTTGTGACCGTGATGGTGGTCGTGGTGGGTGCTGTTTTGACAGTGGTGGGGTGGTGATTGTTGTGTCTGTGCTGTTTGTTGTTGTGATGATGGTGGTGATGTTTTCATGTCACATACCATGGCTACGTAACAGTAAAGAGATGACGCTCTATAACTATAACACATCTACGTAATGCCCACCACATTACACACACACATATACACCCAAACACGTGGTCACGACACACCTATACATCTAAGTACAGTTGTAAAACACTGGAGCACACACACAGGCACAACACACACATCCAGAACGCATGGCTTCAAGCACACACTTAATCACTGACACACACGCACACTTGGTGTTTGTCAATATCGACTATTTTTGAAGTATGTGCTGGCAGCAGAAGATATCAGAAAGCATAATTAACTGTTTGAGGTGGTAAATGGTTGGTGGTGACACGAAATGAGTACAATACGCCTACAAAATAAATACACTCACGGCACACACACCACACACCACACACACCACACACACATAACCCACATATACACAAAAACCACCCAAACTACACGCTGCACACCTCAAATACACACAAAGCGCCACACATACACACAAGTATCTACACAAACACACAGGCTTCTATAAATGCACACACGGTACACAGACACAACACTCGCCCCATACACACAAACCACACCACCCTATACAAACACACACACGCCCTGCACCCCCATACACGGAGTGTTGGCAGCTAGAAGGGCATGGTTTGGTTTGTGACAGGGCCGTTCAAATCTGTACACAGTGTACTGGAACTCGTGACCCGGGGTGTTGTGGGATTCTGGTTGTTGCAATTTTTATGTTTGTGACTTGGGATGTTGGGACTCGGCCGTGTTTAGCAATGCTGCTTGGTTGGGGGCATCTGGGGAAGTCGGTAATTTGTTGAAACTTTTACCTACTTGGTTTTGACCGCGTGGTGTGACGATCGTGGTTGTGATGTGGTCGATGGTGTTTGTGTGAATTCCGCGGTGGTTGTGATATTACGATGGTTGCTTTTCCCGTTGTGGCTCCCCGCGTGGTTTTGATTGTTAGCTGTGGTTGTGATTATCGTTGTGGTTAGGAGTCTGGTGGTGGCTGTGGTTGTGTTTTGTTGTAATAGTTATTCTCGTGGTGGTGGTAGTGGTGGGTGTGATTCTCGTGGTGGTGGTGGTGGTGCTTGTTATGGTTAAGGCGCGGGCCACATTGCAAAATCCGGGACTGAATGCGCGCGGTGCTCCCTGGGAGGAGGAGGAGGCGGCTGTTGAGTCACGTGGTTTCGATCAGGGCGGTGTCACGTGACCCGGCTTAGGGAGTCATCGGGCTGAGGACCAATCACGTGGTGTGGGTGAGGGGTTGGGTGTCGTGGGTGAGTGTTGGGTGATGGTGAGCGTCGTGGGTGAGCAGAGTGTTTGGTAAAATGAAAGGTGTTGTAAAGGGTATGTTGGTAAGGAGGCTGGTGAGGATGCATTGTTTGGGTGAGTTCGGTGCGTAGTGCGGGTGAGTGTAGTTGTGTTAGGTGAGTGTAGTTATTGGTGAGTAAGTAGTGAGTGGGTGAGATGTGCGTGTTAGGGGTGGGTTAGTCGGTCATATAGTGTGTGTAGGGGATGGTGCCGTTGGTCGAGACTGGTTACGGAATGGCAGTCAGAAGGAGAGTGCAGGGCCAAAAGGGATGATATCAGCTCGCCTGCGGGAGTAATTAAACTAAACATTTTTTTTATTTAACTAGGTAAGGCCCACTGAGCTATATAGATATTATTTCAGAAGCGACCTGGTCACAAATTACTTGTAAATTTCTAGCAGCCAAATACTGTAAACGCATGTTGTTTCTAAATATGGAGGGAAATCCGGAGAAAAATGCATGCAACCTCGGTGTAAACGTGCAAACTCCAAATATACAACAGGCGTCAGGGTTGGGATTGAACAACCCACGACCGCCTGCGCATACCAGCTGAGGTAGTTAACATCTGGCTACTGTGGCATTGCAACTCTGCGGTTGGCGGTGATGACATTCAGCAGTGAAGTAGACCATGGCTCATGCTGGGCCCCAGGTGAGACTGCGACACAACACTGGGTTCCGTTAGCACGGGAGTCAGGGCCCAGTGAAGAGACACCACACAGATTGGCCCCCTGAAAACGATGGACTGACGTTTGGCAGTCCATAGGGGACACAGACAGGTTGGAGCCCGTGAAGACATGGATCCAGATCGGGCCCCTGAAAACTGTGGGACCCAGACTAGGGTCACAGAAACACACAGATTGGACTCGAGGGGACACGGATTGGCCCCCCGATCTCCCCCCACCACCCATCCCACCGCTCTTCGCACGGGACCCGCGGGCCCTGCAGGGAAAGTGGCCGTAAAAGGCCGCGGGGCGCCGCGACGCAGGAAAGTGCTGGGCGGCTCCCGCTCGCTTTGTGCGTCTAGACGGGCGCTGTGCCGCCTAATTAAGCCTCAATGATGACGCCTCACCCGGCAGGGGAGGGAGAAGAGCGTGTTGGAGAGAGGGGGGGGTACTAATAGTGCGTGGTAACAGCTACCCCCCCCCGCACCCCACACACACAACGCGCTTCTCCCCATTTGAGATCATTAACGGAGATCGCAGATCCCAGGAGGTGGTTGGGGGTTGTACTGTACTCCCACGGTGTGCCACTGGGGAGGGGCATGGGCTTGGTGGTGTTTTGTGGGAAGAGAATGAGAGATGGAGAGAAGATGTGGGAAGATGGAACAGAGTGGTTTGTAGATGTGGGAGTTCACGTGGGTGGGGATGGAGAGAGATGGGGGAGGGAAGGTATATGCGCTTGGAGAATGAAAGAAAGATGATGTGGGAGATTGGGAGGAGGGTTTATGGATAGAGAAATTGAGAGTTAATTTGGGGCTGGGGAGAGAGTTTTAGATGGCAGTGGGGGGGGGGGGGAGATGTAGCGATGTCTACAGGAAGCTGGAGAGTGGGAGCTACCGAGAGGTTGGTTGTCGTATAATCTGATGTGGCTGTGTGGTTGTCTGGGGCTGTCGCGTGTGGAGTCGCCGTGGACGGAATGGGGAAGTTTGAGGCGTCCGGGCCCCGCGGTTCCCCGTCTCGTCGGTGGGGTGAGGGGGTGAAGTGTGGGAGGGCTGTCTGGCTGTCCGGGGGGGGGGGGTCAGCACATGCAGTCTACACCGCATGCAGTCTACACAGATCACTACAGTCTATACAGTATCTGCAGGACATAGTCTGCTGGACATCTCTAAAAAATAGTGTGTATATAGCTCATAGGATTCCTCCAGTAGAAATATTCTGATAGTCAATGCTACAGGCAAACACGTCCAGTAAATATCATTCAACCTGGGTCGTCCAGGCAGGGGTGAGTTTGGGGGGTGAGTTGGGGGGTGAGTTGGGGGGGTGAGTTTGGGGGGTGAGGCTGGATGATGCCGTGTGAGGTGGGCTAGGGATGTGAGTTTGTAGTAAGGACGGGTTTGAGTGAGGTATGGCTGTGTGAGTGCGTGTGGGGGTGAGTGTAGCGGTTAGCGAACATCCGTGACGCTTATCTGAACCGTTCCTGGGTCGACTCAGCCTCAAATGAGTACCTGGTGCGGTGTGTAAGCATCGTCACTGGAGAGACAAAGGCGGCCGGGCGTGGTGTTGGCCACCCCACCCATTCGTGTGCCGTTTCGGCCTTGACATGTGCTCGCCAACAGCACTTGCCCCGACACTCCGTAAAGTCTGTACGGGGAGATATTTGTCTTTTTAGTGGGGGTGAGTTAATAGTGAGACGACGAGGAGGAGGAGGCTGCTGCTGGTGGCCGGGTGGGGTGAGCGTGCGAGCGAGGAGGAGAGGGAGGAGGAGGAGGAGAGGGAGGAGGAGAGTGAGGAGGAGGAGAGGGAGGAGGAGAGGGGGGGGGAGGAGGAGGAGAGGGAGGAGGAGAGGGAGGAGGAGGAGGAGAGGGAGGCGAGGGCTTGGCGAGACGTCGCTACAGCTGTGGATGAGGAAGTGGGCGCCGCCAGACGGAGCGGGATGCGGTGGAGCCCAATCCGGTCGGTGCGGCGAGACGCGGGGGGGAGGGGCGGGGGAGGAGGGTGAGGGGCGGGGGCGACTTCCCCTCCTTTAACCCCTCCCCCTACTCCACCCCCTCCCTCAACTCCACCCCTCCCCCACACACGGGGGGTTTGGTGGCGGTGTCTGTGGTGTGTTCTGATTGGTTGTGTCTGTGGTCTGTTCTGATTGGTTGTGTCTGTGGTTTGTTTCTGATTGGTTGTGTCTGTGGTGTGTTCTGATTGGTTGTGTCTGTGGTGTGTTCTGATTGGTTGTGTCTGTGGTTTGTTTCTGATTGGTTGTGTCTGTGGTGTGTTCTGATTGGTTGTTTCTGTGGTGTGCTCTGATTGGTTGTGTCTGCGGTGTGTTCTGATTGGTTGTGTCTGTGGTGTGTTTCTGATTGGCTGTGTCTGTGGTGTGTTCTGATTGGTTGTTTCTGTGGTGTGCTCTGATTGGTTGTGTCTGTGGTGTGTTTCTGATTGGTTGTTTCTGTGGTGTGCTCTGATTGGTTGTGTCTGCGGTGTGTTCTGATTGGTTGTGTCTGTGGTGTGTTTCTGATTGGTTGTGTCTGTGGTGTGTTTCTGATTGGTTGTGTCTGTGGTGTGTTCTGATTGGTTGTGTCTGTGGCGTGTTCTGATTGGTTGTGTCTGTGGTGTGTTCTAATTGGTTGTGTCTGTGGTGTGTTTCTGATTGGTTGTGTCTGTGGTGTGTTTCTGATTGGTTGTGTCTGTGGCGTGTTCTGATTGGTTGTGTCTGTGGTGTGTTCTGATTGGTTGTGTCTGTGGTGTATTCTGATTGGTTGTGTCTGTGGTGTGTTTCTGATTGGTTGTGTCGCGGTGTGTTTCTGATTGGTTGTGTCTGTGGTGTGACGTGTGCGCCCCGTGTGTGTGTAACTGGTTTTGTGTATCTTTATCAACGTGTCTGTGTGTGTTTTCGTGGGGAGCGGCAGCGTAGTGGTTAGCGCGATGCTGCGCTGCGAACCCGGTCACCCGCGTTCAATTCACACTCTCGGCCAACACCAGTGATGATTATCTGAACCGGTCCTGGGCCTCCCCTAGATCGACTCGAACTCAAATATGTACCTGGTCCGGTGTGTAAACATCGCGACTGGGGAGACTAAAACATAGTCCTGGACCATCCACCCCCTCCTGTGTTGTATCGGCCTTCACAGGTGCTCGCTAACAGCACTTGCCCAAACAATCTCTTTAGGCTATACGGGGGATCTTTGTAGTTGTCAAATGGCTTAGACTATGTGTGGATACGTGTGGATACGTATCCCTCCATCCTCTCGGCAGTGGCCACGTGTCCCTTTGCCCCTTTCACGTCTGTGTCTAAGTGTGTCCCTTTATCACCTGTCCATTTGTCCCATGCGTCTCTATCACTGGTCGATGTGTCCGCGTATCCGCCCTTTCCCGGCATCACTGCATTCAGTTCAGAGATAAGTGAATAAGAAATCGTGAGTGTATATTAAGAGCGTGTGTCGAGGAGTATTAATCGGGGAGAAGTGTTAGACTGCGTGTGAATGAATGATTGTCAGTGTGGCGATGAGCGTTTGACAGTGAGTCATTGAATCAGCGATTGTGTGTCGGTGTGTTGAGTCGCATAAGTGTACACAATTCTAATAAGTGTGTGAATTGATGTGTGAATTTTGCATTGGTGGTGAGTATCATTTAAGTGTGAGTGGGATGAGTGTTTGAACGTTGCTGAGTTTGGATGAGTGTTGATTATGGTTCGGTATGTGGCTGGGTAGTGAGTGTGTGGGTCGGTATGTGGTCGAGTGGTGAGTGTGTGGGTGAGTGTGCCCCATTCATTACTCAACTTCCACCAGTTCGCCGAGGAACGCGAGGAATCTGAGCCTCTGACCACGTGCAGCCAATCACAACGCCTCGAATTCATCTGTAAATGAGCCCTCCATTGCGGCCTCTGGTTCTTGGAAATCAGCTCCACACACAAACACGCTTCTCACGCACACACTCACACTCTGTATTACACTCACTCTGTATTACACACACACACTCATATACATATACAAAGACACTCACTAATATACACACTTAGATACAATACATAATTGCCTTAACAGACTTGGGGCAAGTTCTATTAATGAGCATTGTATACCCTTTAACAGTCTGTTGGGTTAAGTGCTGTTAGCGGCCACCGATGAAGGCCAGACAGGCACATTAAGGGGGTGGGTGGCCAACACCACGCCCGGCCACCTTTGTTTCCCCAATGCTGATGGTTACACACCGCACCATGTGTTTATTTAAGGCTGAGTCGGCCTTGGGGAGGTCCATGACGGGTTCAAAAATAATCGTCACTGGTCTTGGCCGTGAGCGGAAATTGAACGCATGGGTCAGCAGCGGGTTACGTAATGCAGGGCGTTCACCACGACCGCCGCACGGCAGCTCTCGTGCCAGGCTAGGTGCACATCCAGTGCCTCTGCTTTGTATTAAAGAGCTCATTACATTCAGTGAGTGAATCGTTGGGAGATTGCACCATGAGGCCTTGATGTCAACATATAAACACCCATCCGGTCAGGTGCTCCAGCAGTGGAGCGAGCGGCTCGCAATCGGAAGGTCGCGAGTTCAATTCCTGGTTGACTCGGCCCATAATCCCTGCAGGGTCGATAAAATAGGCACCACTTTGTGGAGAAGATGAATCGGTGGTTGTATTATGGATAGTCTCAACTCGCCACCGCCATAATGTGGAATTTCCGCAGCTGGCTCTGATTGGTTAAGGCATCTTCGCCACAGCCGCTCTGTCTGAATGACCATGGGGGAGAGAGAGAGAGAGAGGGAGGGGGGGAGACAAAGGCGGACGTGAGTCGAGACGAAAGTGGAGCTTCGTGCCTCGGCTGCGGGGGGGCAAAGGTCGCCGGGCAGGCAGCCCCCCCCTAATCCCCCTCCCTGCCCTGGCCCCGCCCACCGCGCCGTCTGCCACGGCGGCTGCCGCGGCCCCCTGCGAGCGGGGGGTTGCCATGGTGACGGGGTCACCGGGGTCTCTGGAGGCCACGGGAGAGGCCGCCGGGTGTCGAGGTGGGGGGGTCGAGGTGGGGGGGGGGGTCGAGGTGGGGGGGTCGAGGTGGGGGGGGGTCGAGGTGGGGGGGGGGTCGCCCCGGGGGGCATGGGAGTCACTCCGCGTATAGGGGGACCCCCTCGCCCCCCCACTTTGCCTACGTCTCCCTTCCCTGGGGTGTCTTCGTGGGGGGCGGGTCCCTGTGGGGAGGGGGTCCCCCTGTGAGGGGGGGGGGTCCCCCTTTTGGGGGGGGGTCCCTCCTTTTCCTGGGTGTCGGGCAAGACAGCGGCGTGGAGCTGCTGGTCTGTAATGGTGGTGGTGGTGTCCTGTCAGGGTGTGCTGTACACACACGAGGGGGTTGTGTGGTATGCCTCGGGGTATCTGTGATGTATCGTGGTGTTCTGCCGTGGTGGATTAGAGGGGGGGGGGGTTCGTTTGTCGTATACCCGTGGGGTGGTGATGTATATACACGGCGTGTGATGTCCTCCAGTGGTGGTGTGTATGGTCGTTGGGTGCCATGGTTTGTATGTGCTGTGTGTGGTGTGTAGTGTGATGTGCAGTCCGTGTTGTGGATACGCGGCCTGGTGTACAAATTGCGTGGTGAACGCGGCGAACCCGAGTTCGATTCCCACTCACGACCAAATCGGTGACGAATATCTGACCCGGTCCTGAGCCTCCCCTTCGTCGACTCCCCAACTCCTCTTAAATGAGTACCGGAGTGTGTGTGTGTATCACAACATCAGCACTGGGGGAGACAAAGCTGGCCGGGCGTGATTGCTAACTCACACCACACTTGGTGAAGGCTATGGGGGGGGGGGGTATCTTTGTCTTTGGGTGTTACACGTGTGGTGTGATGGCCAGAGATGTGTGTTGTGGATTAGTGGTGTGTGTGTGTGATCCGTGCTGGTGTGTGATGTATGCGAGTGGGGGGATCGGCAATGCGGGGGGTGGTGTGGATTAGTGGGTGTGGAGCAGTCGTGTTGTGGCTGGGTCCCTGTGGTGTGCCCACCCCCGCTGCCCCGCTGTTTGCCAGATGGGGGGGGGGGCAGAGAGGAGTGGTGGTGGTGGTGTTGGTGGTGTTGTGGGGGGTACGTAATGCGTGAGGAATTCGCGTCTGGGCAGACTCTGTGAGTACAGCGGCCAGGCTGAGCGGGTGTGGGGGGCCGCATGACGACTACACACAGCTCCCAATAACCTAAACACACACTCGTATATTCACACACATCATACACACACACTCATCATACACACTCATCATACACCCTCGTCATACACACACCGTCATATAAACAAACCCTCATCATACACACTCATACACACACTCGTCATACACACTCGTCATACACACTCGTATAAACACATACAACAGGGCAAAGATAGCCCGTGTAGCCTTCATAGACTGTAGGAGCAAGCGCTGTTAGCGAATTCGGCACCACGAGGGGGTGGGTTGGCCAGCACCACGCCCGGCCGCCTTTGTCTCCCCGAGTGGCGATGTTTACACACCGCACCCGGGTGCTCAGTTGAAGCTGAGTCGACCTAGGGGAGGCCCAGGACCGGTTCAGATATTCGTCACCGGTGTTGGCCGTGAGCGCGGCGCGCAAACCGCTACACTACCGCTCCCCACCCTTTGTCTAAACACACACAAGCACACACAAACGCGCACACACACACGCGCACACACACGCACGCGCACACACCCACACACGCACGCGCACACTCACACACGCGCACACATACACACACACGTACACTACTATACACATCCGCACTCAGAGCCTAAACACACGCGCATGTCTACACAGTCTCACTCGTAGCCTAAACACACTCACACACCCAAATGACTCCACTACACACTCGCTCATATGTATGTACAAATATACGTATACGCACATCTAATGTGATCTCAAATCTTGGTTGGTTGTTGGCTCAGCCAATCATCCCTCCCGGGTCGATAAATAGATTCGTCACAGGAGCGTGTCCACATCCAAAACGGGCTCAGCACCAGATCAACTTTTGACAGTGGCGCTCATAGGATGAACAAACTTTCGCACACAGGCAAAGACAAAGATCCCCGTATATCCTTAAAACCTACCACACTTTCACAATCAGGACCATTACATTATTGCTGAACTCGGAGCCGACACACTGCAAAGTTTCACTCATAGCTTAAACAAACATCTGCGTTAGACAACGATCCCTCATGTGGCCTTAGCAGACTGTAGGGGCGAGTGCTGTTAGCGAGTTTGCACCTATGAAGGCCGGCACGACACACCAGGAGGTGGGTGGCCAACACAACGCCCGGCCGCCTTTGTCTCCCTAGTGGCGATTTTATTTTTTACACACCATCTGAGGCTGTACTCACACTCGTACAACAACAGCCAGCCACGTGGGTTAGGTGCCAGGCTATGTGCAGTTTGAGGTCGTCACGAGAAGTTGTGGAGGGATCGTGGCTGGCAGGAAGTCACGGCACAGACCCCAGGTGTGGTATGCGTTGATTGACCGGCGATGGCTGGCAGATGCATAACATGTTCTGCCCGCTGTGCCACTTTGATGCGGTTTATCCACCCCGGCGCTCGTTGTTGTGAGCGTAGCACATATACACACACACATACCGGTTAGCGTATTGCACTGATCCTTGTGCCCCGAGTTGAATTCCCACTCAAGACAAAACACAGTGCCCAGTAGAGTATTTGAGACGTTCCTGGGCCTCCTCCCCCCCCCACCCCCCACGAGGTCGACAGCCTTAAATGAGTTCCTGCTGCTGCCGCCGCCGAGGCGTGCACAAAACATCGCCACTGGGGAGACAAAGGCGGGCGTCGGTGCCAAGCCACCCCCCACCCCTGCGTCGTGTGCCGTGTTGGCCTTCATAGGTGCTCGCTAACAGCGAACAACCTGTTAAAGACGACACGGGAGGTGGGGTGGTGGTGGTGGGGGGGGTCAATCTTTGTCTTTGTTGGGTGATGGGGTGGTGGTGGGGGTGGTGATGGGGGTTGGGGGGGGTGGTGATGGGGGTTGGGGGGGTGGGGGTGGTTGTGATGGGGGTGGTGGAGGTTGTGATGGAGGTGGTGATGGTGGGTGGTGGTGATGGGGGTGGTGGTGGTGATGGGGGTGGTGGTGGTGGAGGTTGTGATGGGGGTAGGGGTGATGGGGGTGGTGGTGGTGGGTGGGTTGGGGGGTCGAGCGGCTGTCAGTTCTCAGACCCAGACCCCCGTACCCCTCACGCCCCCCCCGCCTGTCTCGTGAAATAAATGATGGAGACTTCACGCCCCGTATTCAGGGAACAGATGCAGACGGGGGGTGCGGCCATTTCCCTTCACTCAAAAGTCCCACAAGCAGCCTCACTCACTCACTCACCCCGGCGTTACCCCACCCCCCCCCCCCCCACGTTACATTCTTAGCGTTACTTTCTCGCGTTACCTGCAGCCCCCAGGGTAACTTCCCTGGTTACCTCCACGCGTTACCGACCTCTGTAGGTACCACCCAACCCCACCACCCCCCCCCCCCCCCCGCTCTTACTCTCCCTGCTCGTTGGCCTTGCGATGGTCGCCAGTCAGATTCACTTTTAAATCGCCCCCTTCCTGTGTTAACACGCGGTGGTGGAGGGGGGAAGAGCCGGGCATTCCTTGGGCGAGGGGGAGCCTATCGGGGTACAAAGTGGACCCCCGTACGACCGAGAGATGTTGTGGCTGGCTGTGCGAAAGGGTCCCTATCTGTGAGCCGCTGTTTAGTGGTTGAGGGGGGCCTATTGCCCCCCCCCCCACTCCTCTCCCTTGTGCTCGAGGTACTTCAGAATGAGCCACGGGGCGGGGTGAGCACTTCTCCCCCCCACCACCCTCACCCCCGCCCCCTCTCCTGCCCCTTTATTGTGCGTCCCCGGGGTCAGGACGGGGTCCCTTTTAAAGGGGTCACAAAAGGTTAGAACGCAAATTTGTGGGAAGGATGGGGTGAGTGGAGGGGGGGTGGGAGAGACGTGTGGAGAGTAGTGGCGGTGTGGTGGGGGGGGGGAGTTCAGTGATAAAACCACGCCACGACATCAAAAGAGGCTGAGCGAGGGCGGGAGCGGACGTGCAGATGGGAGTGGGGTGCTGGGGGGGGTACAGAGGTCCCCCCCCACACCCCCCCAAGATGTGCGTGTGTGTGAGGGCGCGACACTGCCCAGGTGTGAGGAGTGCCCAGGTGTGAGGGTCGAGGCGGCGAGGTGTGTGTGTGTCCGTGGGGGGCTCACAACTCTGCGACCGAAAAAACTCCCGTGAAGCCAAAACACGGCGGAGTCGGGTTACGGGTGGCGGTGGTGGGGGGGGGGACAGGCATTCTGTGTGTGGGTTTCTCTTGGTATGTATCTGTATTGTGTGTGTGTATCTGACGATCTGTTTGGGTTGAGTGTGGAGTATATCTGTCTGTGTTTTGGGCGAGTAGATCTGCGCGCGTGTGTTTGCGAGTGTGGTATTGTCTGTGTTTGGGTGAGTTTTTTTGTGTCTGTCTGTGGGTGCATGGACTGTATACAAAGACAAAGATCCCCCAGTATAACTTGAACAGACTGTTGGGGTGAGTGCTGTTAGCGAGCATCTATGAAGGCCGGCACAGCACACGAAGTGGGGTGGGTAGCCAACACCACGCCCGGCCGCCTTTGTCTCCCCAGTGGCGATATGTGGGAGCGGTGGTGTAGCGGCTAGCGCGCTGCCCTGCGAACCTGGCCACTAAGGTTCGATACCCGCTCACGGCCAACACCGGTGACGATTATCTGAACCGTTCCTGGGCCTCCCATAGGTCGACTCAGCCTCAAATGAGTACCTGGTGCGGTGTGTAAACATCGCCACTAGGGAGACAAAGGCGGTCGGGCGTGGTGCTGTCCACCCACCCTCCCTCTCGTGTGCCGTGCGGGTCCTTAACAGATGTTTTCTAACAGCACTTGCCCCCCAAGAGTGATAAGGCTATATGGGAGATCTTTGGAAACTTTATCTGTGTTCATCTATTCCTGTCACAGCGTTTGGGGCGAATTCGCAAAATAGATATGCAGACTATACTTATCCATATGTCCCGTCTCTGCATGGAAAACTAAAATAATTGGGGTTTTTGTTAGTGCAAGCCAACGGTCCCACGGCCTTCTGGGAGTACGTCGTTTTAGCAGCCGCATTGATCCCCGATACAGAGAAAAACTCTGCACGTATTTTTTTCGACTCTCAGTTTCTCATCAGTAGTCATGGCTTGCTTTTGAATCGATGCTGTTAAGCTGCCGGATGCAATGGGCAAAGGACCCTCCTGCTTGTAAGATATGGGCCATCGTAGTTCGACACGTAATTGTAAATTGCGTAACAAAATGAGAGATTTATGAATGGGCCCGTGTATTCGCCTGCTTAATTTTTGCTCACCTTTTTTCTCCACAACGACGCGAATAATTACGTTGTGGGGTTTTTTTGTATGGGGTAAATGTATGCACAGCATACACTTACCGCCACCCACCCGCCAGCAGACACGCTTGTGTATTAGAATCGCGTTTGAGTTGGGGAGGAATTGATTGAGGATGAGTTGGGGTAGGGGGATGGGGGTCTGAGTGTGATGGGTGGGTGGGTGGTGGGTGTGCATGCGAGTGTTGTGTGCGGAGTCTGCCCCCGTGACCTGCTGTCAGCGAGCCTTCGACACTTCACTTGACTTCAAGGTGCACCTAGGCTGGCACGAGACGAGTGGGGACGTCATCGCTACTTAGTAGTTGTCGGTGTTGGTAAGAGCACGGCCTGTGCTGCATATGTGGAAGTCTGTGTGCGAGTCGGTGTATGTGAGTGGGGAGCAGTGGTTCAAACCCGGCGACTATAATTCATTTTCCGCTCAGGCCACCAGTGACGATTATCCGAACCGGTCCTGGGCTTTCTAGGTCGACTCGGCCTCAAATGAGTACCTGGTGCGGTGTGTAAACATCGCCACTCGGGGAGACAAAGGCGACCGGGCGTGGTGCTGGCCACTCACCCCCTCGAGTGGCCACCGTGCCATCTTTCATAGGTGCTCGCTAACAGCACTTGCCCCAAACATCTGTTAAGGCAACACGGGGGATCTTTGTCTTGTTGGTGTGTGAATGTATGTTAGTGCATGTTAGTGCATGTTAGTGTATGTTAGTGTATATGAGTGTCAGAGTGAGTGTGGGTGCTGGGCGGGCAGGCAGGCAGGGTTCGCTCTAACTGGCTCCAGGTGTCTCTCTCTGCCTTGGCGGTGGAATTCGTGGTCCGGGTCACCTCTCACCGCTCGCCACGGCACCAACCCGTGGGCCTGGCAGCTCGGGCTGGGAGGGTAGTTTGTGTGTGTGTTATACCCTTGTGTGTATCTCGCTAACAGCACTTTCCCCAACAGCCTTTGTGTGTATTTGTATCTGTGTGAGTGTAACTGTGTGTCTGTGTGTATGTATGTGTCTGTATACTGTGTGTGTGTGTCTGTGTGTGTGTATGTCTGTGTGTCTGTGTACTGTGTGTGTCTGTGTGTGTGTATATGTGTGTGTGAGTGTAACTGTGTGTGTGTGTGTGGCTGTGTATGTGTGTCTGTGTGTGAGTGTAACTGTGTCTGTGTGTGTGTCTGTGTGTGTCTCTGTATATATATGTGTGTGTATGTGTGTGTGTCTGTGTGTGTGTGTGTGTATATGTGTGTCTGTGTGTATGTATGTGTCTGTATACTGTGTGTGTGTGTATATATATGTGTGTGTGAGTGTAACTGGGCGTGAGCTCGCGCCGTCCGGTCATTGTCTGGGGGAAGGGAACTCAAGACGCGGCCTTTCCGCTCGAGAGCAAAGAATTCTGGGAAAGTTCCATGTGGAGGAAGTGGGCTCTGCTCCTCCTCGCCTCACCACCGCACACACCATCACCTCACCCTCTCCTCGACCCACCACCCCATACTCAACATCCCATATCCTCCCCCATCATCACTCGCCGCCTCTTGCTATCTCATCGCCCTTCACACACCGCTCTTCACACACCGCTCACCATCCCACGCAACCTCACCATCCCACGCAACCTCACCATCCCACGCAACCTCACCATCCCACGCAACCTCACCATCCCACGCAACCTCACCATCCCACGCAACCTCACCATCCCACGCAACCTCACCATCCCACACAACCTCACCATCCCACGCAACCTCACCATCCCACGCAACCTCACCATCCCACGCAACCTCACCATCCCACACCTCACCATCCCACGCAACCTCACCATCCCACGCAACCTCACCATCCCACGCAACCTCACCATCCCACGCAACCTCACCATCCCACGCAACCTCACCATCCCACGCAACCTCACCATCCCACACCTCACCATCCCACGCAACCTCACCATCCCACGCAACCTCACCATCCCACACCTCACCATCCCACGCAACCTCACCATCCCACACCTCACCATCCCATGCAACCTCACCATCCCATGCAACCTCACCATCCCACGCAACCTCACCATCCCACGCAACCTCACCATCCCACGCAACCTCACCATCCCACGCAACCTCACCATCCCACGCAACCTCACCATCCCACGCAACCTCACCATCGCACGCACCTCACCAGCCCACCACCTCACCATCCCACCAACCTCACCATCCCACCAACCTCACCATCCCACGCAACCTCACCATCCCACACCTCACCATCCCACGCACCTCACCATCCCACCACCTCACCATCCCATGCACCTCACCATCCCACGCACCTCACCATCCCACACCTCACCATCCCACGCAAACCTCACCATCCCACCAACCTCACCATCCCACGCAACCTCACCATCCCACGCAACCTCACCATCCCACCAACCTCACCATCCCACGCAACCTCACCATCCACACCTCACCATCCCACGCAACCTCACCATCCCACGCAACCTCACCATCCCACGCAACCATCACCATCCCACGCAACCTCACCATCCCACGCAACCTCACCATCCCACCAACCTCACCATCCCACGCAACCTCACCATCCCACGCAACCTCACCATCCCACACAACCTCACCATCCCACACAACCTCACCATCCCACACAACCTCACCATCCCACACCTCACCATCCCACCACCTCACCATCCCACGCAACCTCACCATCCCACGCAACCTCACCATCCCACGCAACCTCACCATCCCACGCAACCTCACCATCCCACCAACCTCACCATCCCACGCAACCTCACCATCCCACGCAACCTCACCATCCCACGCAACCTCACCATCCCACGCAACCTCACCATCCCACGCAACCTCACCATCCCACACAACCTCACCATCCCACACAACCTCACCATCCCACGCAACCTCACCATCCCACGCAACCTCACCATCCCACGCAACCTCACCATCCCACGCAACCTCACCATCCCACGCAACCTCACCATCCCACGCAACCTCACCATCCCACGCAACCTCACCATCCCACGCAACCTCACCATCCCACGCAACCTCACCATCCCACGCAACCTCACCATCCCACACAACCTCACCATCCCACACAACCTCACCATCGCCTCCCCCCCCCCCTCTTCTGTGTACATCCCACTATTCCACTCCCCACCACTCACCATCCCACACAACCTCACCATCCCACACAACCTCACCATCACACCTCCTCCTCTGTACATTCCACTATTCCACTCCCCACCACTCACCATCCCACACAACCTCACCATCCCACACCTCACCATCGTCCCTCTCCTGTGTACATCCCGCGTTCCTTCCTGCACTATTCCACTCCTCACCACTCACCACCCTATCAGAGTTTCTGAGACGGTGATTTTTCTGCCAGATACCCTTAGCCTCAAGGCAAGATTGTTGTGTGTGAACGTGTGTATGTTTACACACGTGTGTGTGTGTGTGTTTACACACGTGTGTGTGCACCCTTGTGGGGAGCGGTATTGTACGAGTTCGATTCCCGCTCACGGTCAACACCAGTGACGATTATCTGAACCTGTCCTGGGCCTCCCCTAGGTCTACTCAGCCTCAAATGAGTACCTGGTGCGGTGTGTAAACATCGCCACTAGGGAGACAAAGGCGGTCGGGCGTGGTGCTGGCCACCCACCCCCTCGTGTACCATTCTTGCTAACAGCACTTGCCCCTACAGTCTGTTAAGGCTGTCTGGGGGATCTTTGTGTCAAATAATGTGTACCGGTGTGTTTCTGAGTTCTTTGTAAACATGTGTGTGTAGTAATGTGTTTGTATGTTTCTGTGTATCATGTCTGGTACGTGTCTCAGCAGATGTCATCGATGTCTACGTGTAAGTCTTTGTGGAAGAAGAGTGGTGCATGGCAGGCATCTGTATGGGTCTGTGTGAGGTCTGTGTCTGTATCGGAGGTCTTGTTAACTAGACGTGTTAGAGAAGTATCTGTAACATTGTCTATATCCGAGCTGTCACTTTGCGTGTGTCTCTGTCTTGTATGTGTGGATCTTGTCCGAATGTGAGACTTGTGTTAGATGTGTCTGGGTCGTGTGCCTGAGTCTTGTTTCTGTACGAGACGTGTCGCTGTGTGAAACTATCTATGTAAGAGATAGAAGTGTCTGTGTCTATGTAAGAGAAGTGTCTATGTGTGAGACTGTCTATGTAAGAGAAGTGTCTATGTAAGAGATATAAGTGTATATGTCTATGTGTGAGTCTGTCTGTGTCTATGTAAGAGATATACGTGTCACTGTCTATGCGTGAGACTGTCTGTGTGTGAGACTGTCTATGTGTGAGACTGTGTCTATGTAAGAGATATACGTGTCACTGTCTATGTGTGATACTGTCTATATGTGTGTCTATGTCTGTGTCTGTAAGAGATAGAGGTGTCTGTCTATGTAAGAGATAGAAGTGTCTATGTCTGTGTCTACGTGTGAGACTGTCTATGTGTGTGAGAGGTGTCTGTGTCTATGTGTGAGACTGTCTATGTGTGTGTCTGTGTGAGAGAGGTGTCTGTGTCGTGTCTCCGAGCTCCGCTCTCCCCGCGTCTCCATCCATTTTGCCGCGCGGAGCCGCCATTTCCCGCGCCGCGACTCCCAGCGCAGAGCCCCTCCCCCCTCACCCCCCTCACCAACATCGCCCCTCCCCCCTCACCCCCCTCACCAACATCGCCCCTCCCCCCTCACCCCCCTCACCAACATCGCCCCTCCCCCCTCACCCCCCTCACCAACATCGCCCCTCCCCCCTCACCCCCCTCACCAACATCGCCCCTCCCCCCTCACACCCCCTCACCAACATCGCCCCTCCCCCTCACCCCCCTCACCAACATCGCCCCTCACCCCCCTCACCAACATCGCCCCTCCCCCCTCACCCCCCTCACCAACATCGCCCCTCCCCTCTCACCAACATCCCCCCTCACCCCCCTCACCATCATCGCCCCTCACCCCCCTCACCAACATCGCCCCTCCCCCCTCACCCCCCTCACCAACATCGCCCCTCCCCCCTCACCCCCCTCACCAACATCGCCCCTCCCCCCTCACCCCCCTCACCAACATCGCCCCTCCCCCCCTCACCCCCCTCACCCCCATCGCCCCTCACCCCCCTCACCAACATCGCCCCTCCCCCCTCACCATCACCAACATCGCCCCTCCCCCTTCACCATCACCAACATCGCCCCTCCCCTCTCACCCCCCCCTCACCATCACCAACATCGCCCCTCCCCCTTCACCATCACCAACATCGCCCCTCACCCCCTCACCAACATCGCCCCTCCCCCCTCACCCCCCTCACCAACATCGCCCCTCACCCCCCCTCACCAACATCGCCCCTCCCCCCCCTCACCAACATCGCCCCTCCCCTCTCACCAACATCGCCCCTCACCCCCCTCACCATCATCGCCCCTCACCCCCCTCACCAACATCGCCCCTCCCCCCTCACCCCCCTCACCAACATCGCCCCTCACCCCCCTCACCAACATCGCCCCTCCCCCCTCACCCCCCTCACCAACATCGCCCCTCACCCCCCTCACCAACATCGCCCCTCCCCTCTCACCAACATCGCCCCTCCCCCCTCACCCCCCTCACCATCATCGCCCCTCCCCCCTCACCCCCCTCACCAACATCGCCCCTCCCCTCTCACCAACATCGCCCCTCCCCCCTCACCCCCCTCACCATCATCGCCCCTCCCCCCTCACCCCCCCTCACCAACATCGCCCCTCCCCCCTCACCCCCCTCACCAACATCGTCCCTCCCCCCTCACCAACATCGCCCCTCCCCTCTCACCCCCCTCACCAACATCGCCCCTCCCCCCTCACCCCCCTCACCATCATCGCCCCTCCCCTCACCCCCCTCACCAACATCGCCCCTGCCCCCTCACCAACATCGCCCCTCCCCCCTCACCCCCCTCACCAACATCGCCCCTCCCCCCTCACCCCCCTCACCAACATCGCCCCTCCCCCCTCACCCCCCTCACCCCCATCGCCCCTCCCCCCTCACCCCCCTCACCAACATCGCCCCTCCCCCACCATCACCAACATCGCCCCTCACCATCACCAACATCGCCCTCCCCTTCACCATCACCAACATCGCCCCTCCCCTCTCACCCCCCTCACCATCACCAACATCGCCCCTCCCCCTTCACCATCACCAACATCGCCCTTCCCCTCTCACCCCCCTCACCATCACCAACATCGCCCCTCACCAACATCGCCCCTCCCCCCTCACCCCCCTCACCAACATCGCCCCTCACCAACATCGCCCCTCCCCCCTCACCCCCCTCACCATCACCAACATCGCCCCTCCCCTCTCACCCCCCTCACCATCACCAACATCGCCCCTGCCCCTTCATCATCACCAACATCGCCCCTCCCCCCTCACCAACATCGCCCCTCCCCCATCACAAACATCCCCCCTCCCCCCTCGCCATCACCAACATCGCCCCTCCCCCCTCACCATCACCAACATCATCCCTCCCCCATCACCAACATCCCCCCTCGCCATCACCAACATCGCCCCTCCCCCATCACCAACATCCCCCCTCCCCCCCTCGCCATCACCAACATTCCCCCTCCCCCCTCGCCATCACCAACATCGCCCCTCCCCCCTCACCATCACCAACATCGCCCCTCCCCCCTCACCATCTCCCCCATCGCCCCTCCCCCATCACCAACATCCCCCCTCGCCATCACCAACATCGCCCCTCCCCCATCACCAACATCCCCCCTCCCCCCTCGCCATCACCAACATCGCCCCTCCCCCCTCACCATCACCAACATCGCCCCTCCCCCCTCACCATCACCAACATCACCCCTCCCCCATCACCAACATCCCCCCTCCCCCCTCGCCATCACCAACATCGCCCCTCCCCCCTCACCATCACCAACATCGTCCCTCACCAACATCCCTGACCATCACCAACCAACATCATCACTCGCCATCACCGTCGTCATCCCTCGCCATCAGACGTCGGCATACAAACTCGGTCAGACATAAATACGTAGAAGAACGGACACAAATTAAGGCAGGCGCACACAAACATAAAAATACCCCCTCATCTATACACGGTGTATGGCACACGAGGGGGTGGATGGCCAGCACCTACGCCCGGCCGCCTTTGTCTTCCCAAATGCTGCTGTTTACACACCGCGCCAGGTACTCATTTGAGGCTGAATCGACCTAGGGGATGAACTCGGGTGGCCGGGTTCGCAGCGAGGTGCTCCAACACAGACGCACACAAGACAAAGATTCACCACCCCCCCCCCATAGCCTGTAAAGACTGATGGGGCGAGCAGCTATGAAGGCCGGCACGGCACACGAGGGGGGGTGGGTGGGTGGCCAGCACCACGCCCGGCCGCCTTTGTCACCCCCAGTGACGAGGTTCACCCATCGCACCGGGGTACTCATTTGAGGCTGAGCCGACCTAGGGGGGACCGGCTAAACATCACAGCTACTGTTGTCGGCAGGGAGCGGGACTCGGGACTCCGTAGCGCAGCGCGCTCACCCCCAGGACAGACTAAAGGACAAACCCCGCAGACAGGCAGACAGGACACGGGCAGACAGACAGGCAGACACAGGCAGACAGACGGGCAGACAGACGGGCAAACAGACGCCCCACAGACGGGCAGACAGACACACAGACAGACACACAGGCAGACACACAGACAGACAGGCAGACAGACAGACAGACACACAGACAGACAGGCAGACGGGCAGACAGGGCAGGGAAGCAGACAGACAGGACACGGGCAAACAGACAGGCAAACAGACAGACAGGACAGACAGGCAGACAGACAGACACGGAAGCAGACAGACGGACAGGCTAGACAGGACACAGACAGGCAGGCAGACAGGACACAGGCAGGACAGACAGACGAGATGGGACAGGCGAGACGCGGGCAGGGCGCCAGGGGAGGGCATGCGAGGTGCCGCTGTCTCCGTCCGCCCACGCAGTCTCGCCTCGCGCAAATCCGCCCCTCCCCCCACCCTTCCCCCCATCTCACCCCCCCACCTCCCCCCACCTCACTCCCCCCACCTCCCCCCCACCTCACTCCCCCCACCTCACTCACCTTCATTCCCCCGGGCTGGGGGGGGGGGCGTCTGGGCTGGGAGGGACCGGGGTCTTGAGGGGGAGGGGGGCGGGGTTGGGCGTGCTGTGTGGGTGGGGGGGGTGACGGAAGCGGTGGGTTCTCCCCGGAGCCTCCATTCATTAAACTCGATTTTCAGGGCGGACAGTGAGTGGGTGAGCGCGTAGAGGACACGTGCGTGTCCGTGTGTGTCGGTGTGTGTGGGGAGCGGTAGTGTTAGCGCGCTGCGCTATGAACCCGGGCCGCCGGGTTCGATTCCCACTCACAGCCAACACGGATGACGATTATCTGAACCGGTCCAGGGCCTCATCCCCTAGGTCTACTCGGCCTCAAATGAGTATCTGTGTCACAAAACATCGCCACTGGAGAGACAAAGGCGGTCGGGCGTGGTGCTGGCCACCCACCCCCTCGTGTACTGTTCCGGCCTTCATAGGTGCTCGCTAACAGCACTTGCCCCTACAGTCTGCGAAGGCTATACTGGGGATCTTTGTCTTTGGCTAACACGTTGTTCGCCGTGGCAGGGAATCAAACTCGCGTGGCCGGCCTGGTTGATAACGCAGTGCCACTACCCACACACCACGACCCCCCCCTCCCCACGCACACTGGACACTCACCCTCCCTCCCTCCCGCCAGCCACATTATATGGGGATAATGAAAGTCGCCGGTGCTCGGTGTGTCTGCCTTAATTCCCCGTCAAGATCTCAGCTCCCGCATCCCAGACCCACCCCCCTTGCTATTTTGTTGGTGCCGAGTGATGTGGTGCGGTGTGTAAACATCAGCATTGGGAAGACAAAGGTGGCCGGGCGTGGTGTTGGCCACCCACCTCCTCGTGTGTCGTGCAGGCCTTCATAGGTGCTCGCTAACAACACTTGCCCCTACAGTCTGTTAAGGCTACACGGCGGATCTTTGGCTTTGTGCTAGTAAGGGAGTGTGTTTGTATATTCATATACACACACACGTGTACACGTGTGTGTGTATATGTATATTTATATACATACACACGTGTATATATATACATACACACACGTGTATGTGTATATATATTTATATATACACATACACGCGTGTGTGTGTGTCATGTTTTGCGCTCGAGGATCTGAGTCGCGTCCCGAGGGGCGGGGGGAGGTCACCGCGTGTCTCTGTCCCGCCGAGGGGCGGGGCTGTGGGGGGTGGGGGGTGGGGGCTGTTTACGCCCCTCCGCTGCTTTTGTTTTTCATGCCACTGACCCCCCCGCCCCGCATGCGTTTGTGGCGACGAGGTGAGTGAGTGGGGTAGTGGCGACGAGGTGAGTGAGTGGGGTAGTGGCGACGAGGTGAGTGAGTGGGGTAGTGGTGACGAGGTGAGTGTGGGGTAGTGGTGACGAGGTGAGTGTGGGGTAGTGGCGACGAGGTGAGTGAGTGGGGTAGTGGCGACGAGGTGAGTGAGTGGGGTAGTGGTGACGAGGTGAGTGAGTGGGGTAGTGGTGACGAGGTGAGTGTGGGGTAGTGGTGACGAGGTGAGTGAGTGGGGTAGTGGTGACGAGGTGAGTGAGTGGGGTAGTGGTGACGAGGTGAGTGAGTGGGGTAGTGGTGACGAGGTGAGTGTGGGGTAGTGGTGACGAGGTGAGTGAGTGGGGTAGTGGTGACGAGGTGAGTGTGGGGTAGTGGCGACGAGGTGAGTGAGTGGGGTAGTGGTGACGAGGTGAGTGTGGGGTAGTGGTGACGATGTGAGTGAGTGGGGTAGTGGTGACGAGGTGAGTGAGTGGGGTAGTGGTGATGAGGTGAGTGAGTGGGGTAGTGGTGACGAGGTGAGTGAGTGGGGTAGTGGTGACGAGGTGAGTGAGTGGGGTAGTGGTGACGAGGTGAGTGTAGGGTAGTGGTGACGAGGTGAGTGTGGGGTAGTGGTGACGAGGTGAGTGAGTGGGGTAGTGGTGACGAGGTGAGTGAGTGGGGTAGTGGTGACGAGGTGAGTGTGGGGTAGTGGTGACGAGGTGAGTGAGTGGGGTAGTGGTGATGAGGTGAGTGAGTGGGGTAGTGGTGACGAGGTGAGTGAGTGGGGTAGTGGTGACGAGGTGATAGTGTGGGGTAGTGGTGACGAGGTGAGTGGGGTAGTGGTGACGAGGTGAGTGAGTGGGGTAGTGGTGACGAGGGCTATGAGTGACGAGGTGAGTGTGGGGGGTAGTGGTGACGAGGTGAGTGAGTGGGGTAGTGGTGACGAGGTGAGTGAGTGGGGTAGTGGTGACGAGGGTTATGAGTGACGAGGTGAGAGTGTGGGGTAGTGGTGACGAGGTGAGTGTGTGGGGTAGTGGTGACGAGGTGAGTGAGTGGGGTAGTGGTGACGAGGGCTATGAGTGACGAGGTGAGAGTGGGGGGTAGTGGTGACGAGGTGAGTGAGTGGGGTAGTGGTGACGAGGTGAGTGTGGGGGGTAGTGGTGACGAGGTGAGTGAGTGGGGTAGTGGTGACGATGGCTATGAGTGACGAGGTGAGTGTGTGGGGTAGTGGTGACGAGGGCTATGAGTGAGGAGGTGAGTGAGTGGGGTAGTGGTGACGAGGTGAGTGAGTGGGGTAGTGGTGACCAGGGCTATGAGTGACGAGGTGAGTGAGTGGGGTAGTGGTGACGAGGGCTATGAGTGAGGAGGTGGGTGTGTGGGGTAGTGGTGACGAGGTGAGAGTGTGGGGTAGTGGTGACCAGGGCTATGAGTGATGAGGTGAGTGAGTGGGGTGGGTAGTGGTGACCAGGGCTATGAGTGATGAGGTGAGTGAGTGGGGTAGTGGTGACCAGGGCTTTGAGTGACGAGGTGAGAGTGTGGGGTAGTGGTGACGAGGGCTTTGAGTGATGAGGTGTGCTCGTGAAGATGATGCGTGTGGGTGACTCTGCGTTTGTCGCGGTGCTGACGAGGTGAGGTGGTCACGGGTGGTGATGCTGACGAGGTGAGTTGGTGGTGATGCTGATCGTGATGATGATGATGACGAGGTTAATGGTTGTGGCGATGATGTGATGATGATGAGGTTGATGGTTGTGGCGATGGTGATGATGACGAGGTTGATGGTTGTGGTGATGATGATGATGACGAGGTTGATGGTTGTGGTGATGATGATGGTGATGATGATGGTGATGATGACGACGAGGTTGATGGTGATGACGAGGTTAATGGTTGTGGCGATGTGATGATGCGATTGATGGTTGTGGCGATGATGTGATGATGACGAGGTTGATGGTGATGACGATGATGATGACGACGAGGTTGATGGTTGTGGCGATGATGACGAGGTTGATGGTTGTGGCGATGATGATGATGACGAGGTTGATGGTTGTGGCGATGATGATGATGACGAGGTTGATGGTTGTGGCGATGATGATGATGATGACGACGAGGTTGATGGTGATGACGATTATGATGATGACGAGGTTGATGGTTGTGGCGATGATGATGACGAGGTTGATGGTTGTGGCGATGATGATGATGAGGTTGATGGTTGTGGCGATGATGTGATGATGTCGATGATGATGATGGTGGTGCCATGGTGACGAGGTGCGGATGACGACGAGGTGTCGATGCGTCCACGTCCCCACGCGACCCTGTTTACGCGCCTCTCTCCCCCCGCTCTTATCTGTCTCCCGTTTTATGGACCCGATGTGCCGACTAGGGGTGGCGAGGGGGGGTAGCGGTGGCGGCGCTGGCGGGGGGGGGTCTGTGGCTCCCAAGGTCACGGGGCGGGGACGGGGGATTCATGCCGGGGGGGGGCAGCAGCAGCAGAAGCTCTGTGTGGGGCCTGGATGAGGGGGAGGAATGGGGGGTGGTGGATGGAGGCTGCGAGGGGAGGGAAGCGTGGTGGGTGGATGAGCGGCGTGGGGCCCGGGATAAGGGGGGGGAGCACAGAGATGTGGGGGAGGTGCAGGGGGTGTGTGGTGGTGGTGGTGCTGGTGGTGGGGGAGATGAGCCGTGTGGAGGAGGAGGGGGGGGCTGTGTAATTGGAATGTGCTGGGTCACGTGAGTGGGAGCCGCTGTTTTCGAGTAAAAAATGCCGAGCGGACTTGCGCGCGCGGGGTGAGCGTGTCCTGGTTTGGCTCTCGCACAGCCCTCCTCTCCCGCCCCCCCCCGTGTTAGCACGCACACACGCACACACACCCACACACACATAATCCCTGTGCCACACACTCTCCCTGCTGTATATGACACACACCTTCTCCCCCGTGCATCACACACCTCTCTGTGTAGAACACAGCCTGTCTGAGTCAAGCACACACCAACACCACGTGTAGCGCCCACACACCTACCCACACACGCACCTAATCCCTGTGCCACACACACTCCCCGCTGTGTAGGACACACACCTTCTCCCCCATGCATCACACACACCTCTGTGTAGAACACAGCCTCTCTGTGTCAAGCACACACCAACACCACGTGCAGCGCCCACACAAACCCACACACCTAATCCCTGTGCCACACACTCCCCGCTGTGTAGAACACACACCTTCTCCCCCGTGCATCACACACACACACACCTAATCCCTTAGCCACACACACTTCCCCCTGTGTAGCACACACACACTTCCCCCTGCATCACACACACACACTCCCTCCTGTGTATCGCACACACACACACCCGTAACCCTTATGTATTCCCTGGTGTGGAACACATTCATATTCGCGTCATCACCCACATCGTATCCCGCATACACACGCCCTTCCATACACACACACACTTGTATAGGGGGTGTGCGTGACTGGGGGCGTGTGGTTATACTTGTATATTATCCTGTGTGTGTGTATCTGTAGGGATTGTACGTAGTCGAGTTTGCGTGCGAAGATTGTGTGTATGTATATTACGTACGGCGAGTTCGAATCTCGACCACGGCTAAGTTCCATGGTGATTATCTAAACCGTTTGTAGGCCCTCCCCTATGTCTACTCGGCCTTAAACGAGTACGTGGTCCGGTGTAAAAGAATCATCTTTGGCGAGACAGGAGTGACTGGGCCTGGTTATATAGCCGTAATAGGTGCTCGCGTACAGCACTTGACCAGTCAGTTAAATGCTTTATGGGGGATATTTGTCTTTGCGTATGGTGTTAGTCAATGTAAGTGTGTGTGTGTAAAACTGGGTATCACACATTGAGGTGTGTGCGGGGCTTTTACATTAACCCCTGACCTACGAACCCGTGTGTGAACACCTGCCCGTGAACCCTCCTCCCATGAACCATTTCCCCGTGAAACCCCAGCCCCTGAAACCCCGTGGCATGAACTGCAACCCATGGAACCCTTGCCCCGCTGAACCCTTCCCCCGTGAAACTATTGCCTCGTGAACCCTTGCACCGTGAACCCGTGCCCGTGGTTGTTGTTGTTGGTCACCCCGCTACCCCCCACTGCCTCCGTCTCTACAAATCGACCCCGTCAGCATTGGCTGGGGCCCTCTCTCCGCGTCTCCCCCCGGAACGCGGCGCCGATAGACGCCCCATATCTGGCAATAGGGAATGGAATGTGCCAATGTGGGCTTCGCTAGAGGGGGGGCCGGCCGGGGGAACTACGAGCTAGACTTGCGCCGTCTCTGAGCGGGCTATGTGAGCCTAAGGTTAAGCTAATTTTAGCGTCGGCTTTGGTGACTTCCAGTTTGGGCAGTGGGGGGGGAGAGGTGATGGGTTGCCCGGGTTGTGTTGTCTGGGTTGTGTTTGTGTCTGGGTGGTGAGAGTGAGTGTCTGGATGGTGAGAGTGTCTGGGTGGTGAGAGTGAGTGTCTGGGTGGTGAGAGTGAGTGTCTGGGTGGTGAGAGAAATAGTGTCTGGGTGGTGAGAGTGAGTGTCTGGGTGGTGAGAGAGAGTGTCTGGGTGTTGAGAGAGTGTCTGGGTGGTGAGAGTGAGTGTCTGGGTGGTGAGAGAGAGTGTCTGGGTGGTGAGAGAGAGTGTCTGGGTGGTGAGAGAGAGTGTCTGGGTGGTGAGAGAGAGTGTCTGGGTGGTGAGAGAGAGTGTCTGGGTGGTGAGAGAGAGTGTCTGGGTGGTGAGAGAGAGTGTCTGGGTGGTGAGAGAGAGAGTCTGGGTGGTGAGAGAGGGTGTCTGGGTGGTGAGAGAGGGTGTCTGGGTGGTGAGAGTGAGTGAGTGTCTGGGTGGTGAGTGTCTGGGTGGTGAGTGTCTGGGTGGTGAGTGAGTGTCTAGGTTGTGAGTGTCTAGGTTGTGAGTGTCTGGGTTGTGAGTGTCTGGGTGGTGAGTGTCTGGGTGGTGAGAGAGAGTGTCTGGGTGGTGAGAGAGAGAATGTCTGGGTGGTGAGAGAGAGAGTGTCTGGGTGGTGAGAGAGAGAGTGTCTGGGTGGTGAGAGAGAGAGTGTCTGGGTGGTGAGAGAGAGAGTGTCTGGGTGGTGAGAGTGAGTGTCTGGGTGGTGAGAGTGAGTGTCTGGGTGGTGAGAGAGAGAGTGTCTGGGTGGTGAGTGTCTGGGTGGTGAGAGAGAGTGTCTGGGTGGTGAGTGTCTGGGTGGTGAGAGAGAGTGTCTGGGTGGTGAGTGTCTGGGTTGTGAGAGAAAGAGTGTCTAGGTGGTGAGAGTGAGTGTCTGGGTGGTGAGAGTGAGTGTCTGGGTGGTGAGTGTCTGGGTGGTGAGAGTGAGTGTCTGGGTGGTGAGAGTGAGTGTCTGGGTGGTGAGTGTCTGAGTGGTGAGTGTCTGGGTGGTGAGAGTGAGTGTCTGGGTGGTGAGAGAGAGTGTCTGGGTGGTGAGTGTCTGGGTGGTGAGAGAGAGTGTCTGGGTGGTGAGTGTCTGGGTGGTGAGAGAGAGTGTCTGGGTGGTGAGAGTGAGTGTCTGGGTGGTGAGAGTGAGTGTCTGGGTGGTGAGAGTGAGTGTCTGGGTGGTGAGTGTCTGTTTGGTGTGAGAGAGTGTCTGGGTGGTGAGAGTGAGTGTCTGGGTGGTGAGTGTCTGGGTGGTGAGAGCGAGTGTCTGGGTGGTGAGTGTGTGGGGGCTGAGTGTCTGGGTGCTGAGAGAGAGTGTCTGGGTGGTGAGTGTCTGGGTGGTGAGTGTCTGGGTGGTGAGAGCGAGTGTCTGGGTGGTGAGTGAGTGTCTGGGTGCTGAGTGTGTGGGGGCTGAGTGTCTGGGTGGTGAGTGTCTGGGTGGTGAGTGTCTGGGTGGTGACTGTCTGGGTACTGAGTGTGTGGGGGCTGAGTGTCTGGGTGCTGAGAGTGAGTGTCTGGGTTCTGGGTTGGGCATGTGTCTAATGTTGCGTCCTGGTTGTGTTTTTGTCTGGCTTTGTGTCAGTGGTGATTGTGTTTGGATTGTCTGGGTTGTAATTGTATCTTGATTTGTGTCTGGATTCTGATTGTCTTGGTTGTGATTGGATTAGCGTTGGTGTGCTATGTATGTACAGGTGTACTGTTTTCGTATCTTGTATACGTTGATGTGTGTGCTGGTGTTAGTGTGTGTTGGAGTTGGTGTGTGGGTGCGAATGTGAGTACGAACGCAGGTATTTTGCGTAAAAGTGCGTGAATGTGTGTGCGTGCACGCACTCGTGTAGATGAGTGTGTGACTATATGAGCGTGTGTGTACCGGGTGCTGTGTGTAAACATCGCCATTGGGGAGACAAAGGCGGCCGGGCGTGTTGCTGGCGATCCACCCCTTCGTGTGCCGTGCCTTCATAGGTGCGACTTGCCAACAGCACTTGTCCCAACAATATCTTGAGGCTATACGGGGCATCTTAGTTTTTGTAAAGCATCTGTCTGTGAAAGTGTGCACACAGCCTGGCGCAAGCGTTGCGGTGACCTCACCGTCACTGAGTAATGATATTTTAGTGTGTGGGTGTATATATACCTGTGTAGATCGCCTCTGCCTCAGATGCGTACCTGGTGCAGTGTGTAAACATCGCCACTGGGGAGACAAAGGCAGCCGGGCGTGGTGCTGGGCTAACGACACACACCTCGTGTGCCGTGCCGACATTTCATATAGGTGCTCGCTAAAAAAAAGGCTCATGTTCGAACAATCTGTTAAGGCCATACGGGGGGATCTTTGTATAATTGTGCTCGTGTGATAAAGTGTTTTTTTTTGTTTAAAAAATATTATTGGTTATTAACAACGCGCACATGAATGTCCAGGCAGTAATAGTGTGATGTGTAATATCTCTGTTTTAAGTGTATGTGTTATGATTGTATATGGTACAATGTGTATATATTGTGTCGAATCGTGTGTGTGGGTCCATGTGTGTGTGTGTGTGGGTACATGTGTGTGTGTGTCCATGTGTGTGGGACCATGTGTGTGTCCGTGTGTGTGTGTGGGTGTATGTGTGTGTGTGGGTACATGTGTGTGTGTGTCCATGTGTGTGGGACCATGTGTGTGTCCGTGTGTGTGTGTGGGTGTATGTGTGTGTGTGGGTACATGTGTGTGTGTGTCCATGTGTGTGGGACCATGTGTGTGTCCGTGTGTGTGTGTGTATGTGTGTGTGTGGGTACATGTGTGTGTGTGTCCATGTGTGTGGGACCATGTGTGTGTCCGTGTGTGTGTGTGGGTGTATGTGTGTGTGTGGGTACATGTGTGTGTGTGTCCATGTGTGTGGGACCATGTGTGTGTCCGTGTGTGTGTGTGGGTGTATGTGTGTGTGTGGGTACATGTGTGTGTGTTTCCATGTGTGTGGGACCATGTGTGTGTCCGTGTGTGTGTGTGGGTGTATGTGTGTGTGTGGGTACATGTGTGTGTGTGTCCATGTGTGTGGGACCATGTGTGTGTCCGTGTGTGTGTGTGGGTGTATGTGTGTGTGTGGGTACATGTGTGTGTGTGTGTCCATGTGTGTGGGACCATGTGTGTGTCCGTGTGTGTGTGTGGGTGTATGTGTGTGTGTGGGTACATGTGTGTGTGTGTCCATGTGTGTGGGACCATGTGTGTGTCCGTGTGTGTGTGTGGGTGTATGTGTGTGTGTGGGTACATGTGTGTGTGTGTCCATGTGTGTGGGACCATGTGTGTGTCCGTGTGTGTGTGTGGGTGTATGTGTGTGTGTGGGTACATGTGTGTGTGTGTCCATGTGTGTGGGACCATGTGTGTGTCCGTGTGTGTGTGTGGGTACATGTGTGTGTGTGTCCATGTGTGTGGGACCATGTGTGTGTCCGTGTGTGTGTGTGGGTACATGTGTGTGTGTGTCCATGTGTGTGGGACCATGTGTGTGTCCGTGTGTGTGTGTGGGTGTATGTGTGTGTGTGGTTCCATGTGTGTGTGTGTCCATGTGTGTGTGTGTGCGCCTACATCACGAATGCGTGACGGTGCCCCCCCCCCCTCTTCCTCCCCCCATAGCCCCCCCTCCCCACCCCCTCCCCCCTTCCCCCCCTCCCCCGCCCGCCCATCCCACCGCCCACATCCCGCACGCGCGTCCTTCCCTTTCAGACAAAACACAGACGAGCTGCCTGGTCACCACGGAAACTAATGTTCTCTTCGAGTCTCGCATGCCGGGGGGCGGGGTGAGGGAGGGGGGCGAGTGCACGAGGGGCGGGGGAGCGAGGGGTTGGGTGGGGGGGGAGGAGCCCCCCCCCCTCCACCTCGCCCCCCCCCTTCGTCCCCATGCTGACGCTCCCACTAGGCATGTGTGATGCACGCGTGGCTACTCGTTCCGCACGCGATGCGATGCGATTCGTCGTTATGAGCCAGCGTGTTGCGGGCGCTGCACCATGCGATGAGCCGTTTGTTTGGCTTCGTTTAGTTGTGATCTCAAGTCTTGTTAGTTGTTGTTGTTGTCTTCTGGTCTCGTTAGTTCCATTCAACATGCTACATTGGCCAACACCTACCATTCAATAACAACTGATGATGCTGCTGCTGCTGTGTGTGGCCTTAAAATAAAAAAATATGACGGGCAATGCTCCATCGTCGTATAAAGAATGGCCGTTGAAGAGGGGGCATTGCCTGAAACGTCGGCTATTATATTAAGTAATGTATATATTTCCTGTCTAACGCCACAGTATTATTGGTGAATGTGAGTTGTGTTGTTATTCATGTTTGTGCGGCGCTGTCAATGCAGCAGCAGCAGCTTCACCAAATAATTTGTTTAAACATAACATTTACGAATGTAAATATATTCATTCGCATGTGATTTACACACGTAGTCGTGGTGATGGTCGTGACGTTGGGGGGTGAAGATGAATGTTGGAGGTGGGTGAGGGAGGTGGTGGTGACAATAATGATGGTAGTGATGGAGGTGGTAGTTGGTGGAGGTGATGATTTTATACTCTTTGGTTCTTTCGGTAAAGTCACGTAGGTAGAAGAATAAAAATAATAGATCATCGTGGGAGACCACCTGAAGATGGTTGCTTATGTGGCGATCGAAACGTTGTGATCTAGTATTATTTTCTACCTACGTGACTTTACCGAACGAACCAACGAGTATGGATTCCTGCATTCGCGAAAGCTTCAAATCGTGATGATTTTAGTTTGTGTGATGGTAGTGGTGGTGATGTGATGGTGATAGTGATGGAGGTGGTTGTTGGGGATGATGGTGTTCTTGTTGTTGGCCTCGTGTTGCGTGTCTTTGCGAGTGGACACGATCTTCGAAGCTAAGCAGGTTTGAGCCTGCTTCGTAATTGGCTGAGAGACTGCCTGGGGTTTACCAGGTGTTGTAGGATTGGACTGGGAGTTGTCCAGGAAATGTCAGTGCAACAGTGGATTACTGAATCCATCTGTGCGGGTCCACAAGCGTCACCACCTCATAAAACTTGCGTTGGATTTATTCCAAATCAAGTGTACGAAACAGCACTTCTGCAGCAGCACTCTCCTGAAAATGAGTCTTGAGACTCCGTGAGACTTTTCCGGGTAGATGAAGGACCCTGTTATGATTGTACCCGCCTAAGTGAACCAGCGGTGGAGCAAGCAGCTCGCAATGGGAACGTGTCGTGGGTTCAAATCCCGGTTTGGGGCCGGAGTGGGGAGGAGGTTGACTCCATCCCATGATCCCTACAGAGTCTACGAAACGCGCAGCACTCACTGTGTGGGGAAGTCAAAAGCTGTTGTTGTGTCCTCTGGGTCGACTCGCCTCCGCCATGGGAATATGGAATTTCCAGCACTGGCTCAGGGCTGTAAAGAGGAGCGAGATGAGCGTCGGTGCCTCAATGCTCATTTGATCAGGATTTCACTGACTTTGGAATATATATTTTTTAATTATAATACTTATTGAGACTGGAGCAGTGTGGACTGTGAGCCATTGCCGACTGACGAGCCGTGTGCATCCACGATGGGTGACGGCATTGGATGATGATGGAGATGCGGGGTTTTGGGGGGGGGGGGTGCATGGAAGTAGTAAACGGATGTGGGAGCGAGTGGAGTGGGGCTGGGAGAGAGCGGGGAGACGGGATGGGGGATAGGAGGGGAGGCATGGGTAGGAGTAGGAGGAGGAGGGATGTAGGGGGGGGGAGAAGGGAAAGGCATGGGGGGGGGGGGAGGAGGGGGGAAGAGGCTGTCGTGGGGCCCTCAACAGGGGTCGGTTCGCAAACGCCTCGTGTCGTTGCTTCTTGGACCCCGGGCCAATATGGGGGGGGGGATGATGGGATACGTGGTGTGGGGGGTGGAAAGGGATGGTTGGGGATACGTGGTGTGGGGGCGGGGGGGATGGGATTGTGGGGCGGTGAGGGGGGATACGTGATTCTGTATCGTTTGTGAACGCCTGTGTCCTTGTGATTGTGTGCGTATTTCTAAATGTGCGTGTGTGTGTAACTATGTATGTGTGTATTTATCTGTGTGGGGAGCGGTAATGTGGTGGTTAGCGCGCTGCGCTACGAACCGATCTTCGGCCTCCCCTAGGTAGACTCGGCCTCAAATGAGTACCTGGTGCGGTGTGTAAACATCGCCACTGGGGAGACAAAGGCGGTCAGGCATGGTGCTTACCACCCACCCCCACGTTTACCGTTCCAGTACTAATAGGTGCTCGCTCCCAGCACTTGCTCTAAACGTTTGTTTGGGCTATAAGGGCGATCTTTGTGTGTCTGTGCGCACCTCGATGTGCACCTAGCTTGGCACAACAGCCGCGGTGACGTCACCGCCACTGAGTGGCAATCTGCAGTAGTTGTTGTTGTTGTGTATCTGTGTGTGAATGTATTCGCGTGTGTGGGTGGAGGAGGAGAGTGGCCGAACCTCATAAGAGAACCTCTCTCTCATCCCCCGCTCTCTCCTCCCTCCCTGGGCCCCCCGGCTCTGATTCAGAATGAGTGACGTGCTCCACCGTGAGAGCGGAGAGAGAGTGCACGGGGAGGGAGGAGGAGGAGGGGGGAGAGAGAGCAGGGAGAGAGGAAAATCAGCGAGAGCAGTGGGAGAGCTACGGCCAAGACGAGGGGGGGGGGTTGAAGGGTTGAAGGGAGAGGGAGGACAAAGCTCGCGTCTGTGTTGGCGCCTGGTCACGTGGGGAGCGGTGGTGGTGGGGGGAGAGAGTTGGGAGAGTGTGTGTATGGGGGAGTGGGGAAGGGTGTGTGTGTGTGGGGAGGAGGGGTGGGTGTGTGTGTGTGGGGAGAGTGCGGGGGAGTGTATGGGCAGGGTGTGTGGTGTGAGGAGGAGGGTGTGCGTGTGTGCGTTCCTTCATAGGTGCTCGCTAACAGCACTTGCCCTAACAGTCTTTGAAAGGCTATACGGGGAGTCTTGGTTTTTCTACCGAGGAGAGTGTGGAGGGAAAGTGGTCGTGTGTGTGTGGGTGTGAGGAGTGGAGAGGGTGAGTGTGTGTGTGTAGTAGGAAGAGCAAGCGGGGAGTGAGTCTGTGCGGAGAGAGTGAGTGTGTGCGGAGAAGGGGGAAGTAAGTGTGTGCAGTGGAGACTGTGCGTGGGGAGCGGTAGTGTAGTAGTTGGCGTGCTTCGCTGCAAACCTGGCGATCCGTGAT